>NW_019419183.1:0-9382 GCF_000390285.2 Anoplophora glabripennis | reverse complement strand
CAGGAAGCATTTCATTTTGCGTAATTCACATAGTGAAATATACCTTCATTCATAATGTCTTCTTCACTTTCATAAATAAGAGTTAACTTCTTATATATATAATACGGGCCGACAAAAAAAAATTGATTTTTAGATGAGACCCATCATTTCTTATAGCGTTTGATGTGCTGAAACCAAATTTTAAGAGTAAAAAAAATATTTTTTGTAATCGCAGGGACAAGTCTCTTCTTTATTGAATATGCAGTTATCTCAATGCTACCTTTGGTAAATATGAAGAATACCGATCTCAATTTTAACCTAGATGACTGATTTCCAACTATTTTTGGGTGATGAACATCAGTCTGATATCCAAACTGGGTGGACGGACCTTTTTAGGGCAAAAAAGGGCACTCTAAATAAAAATAAGGCCCAATTAATTGACTATTGATGACGCCGCACCATACATTTACTCCAAAATGGCCTTGGTTTTGTACTGGATTTACAATGTGGGGATTTTCAATGGACCAGTAGTGTTCGTTGCGCCTGTTTGTCAAACCATTACTGACAAACCGACATTCGTCCGTCCAAAGAACGTACAGAAAAAGGGTTGTAATCAACAGTTTCTATATTTACTACAATTTGAGCTAGAAAATTAAGTCTGTTTTCAATGTGACGCTCAGGCAAATACTCTAAATTGTGATTTTTTTAGTCATGATACCCATTGGTCTTTAAAATTCGTTGTACGGCTGATTTATCCAAATTCATTTCACGGCTAGCCTGCCTGTAATTGTTACAGTATTTTGTTCGAAATACTGTAACAATTATTAAGTTTGTTTCTTACCCTTCGGTCAATTATTTGATTTTTCCGAACAGAAAATGCAATTTCATTTCGTCGCAAGGTCGCCTCCAATCTTGTTCTACGATCAGGAATGAGGCGCTCTGGATACCTTTCTCGATACTCGTATAACTCTACACTTCTACAGCTCTTCTTGATTTTTTTGTGACTCGCCCTAGATTAGCAACTTATCAACTTTTTCTGAATGAGAAAACATTTTGTAAGTACAAAACAATTATTTTGTGACATTTATGCACTTTAAACATCTAACATTCAATTGTTTTCCAATGACTACTTGATCCTTCCACCGCTTATGTGATTTTTAGGTGGTATTTCTTTTGAGATTCCAACAACACAAAAGGCAACAACTCGATTCTATTGAAAAATCTCAGTCGTGTAGTGTTTGTTAAGAATAGCCTAACGTGACCTAACTTGTGCAAAGCAATATAAAAACTTGATAGGTACCTTTAAGAAGGGTTAAAACCCTTCCAAAGGTTTGTCTCATGTAGGTAGGTAGTTTTATCTTTATTAATATTCGAGAATATTAGCGATATCAAGTTATTTTTTGAGGCAATTCTGACATAAGATTCGGATCCAGCGGATCAAAATACACGGGAATACAGACGAATATTTTTAGTCGCTCTTAAATCATACCAGGATCATAGAAGCTAATTTATTAATTTTATGGATTTTTATGCTTTTTTCAGGTTAGGAAGGACTTGTGACCTTATGGGCCAAATCTGACTTCGGATTCGTGTTAAACGGATCAAGATACATGGGAATATAAATATCTGCCCACTATATTAAATTGCTGATAAATAACACTTGGATTTTAAATGCTGATTTGTCAATTTTGTGGGTTTTTAAAGAATTTTTTGATGTTAGGAAATACATTGGAATAATGTATTCTGGTCATTTACACAGGCCTTTTTTTGTGGAGCTGTGTAATTTATTAATTAATTCATTAAATAATTTTATTAATTAATTCATTTTTTCTCAAGACAATAAGTCACGTTTTTATATAAAATAAGGTACCTATTTTATTGACTAAGTTTTTGGAAGCAAAGCATAGTAAACATACTTCGCGTGGACGCCTCTGCTATAATTTACAACCTTGCACACATTTTTAAAATAACAAATTCCACGTGTTGGTACTTTACATACTTATTTATATTTTTAATGCACGGTTGTGAAAAAGTAATAGTACAAATCAGTTATTATCGAGTAATAACATAGTGCGCTCAAGGTTTCAGACGCACCCAAACCAACTGAACTAAAAATAGGATTTTTATTATAGTTTTATTTCTAGAAAATATATTTGCTCCTGACAAGAAGAGAGTTAATGTTTTCCTATACACAGTTAAAATGTCGGCAAAAGATAGAGCAAGTAGAACAATAAAAGTTTCTTCTACAGGACAGTATAAATAATGTAAGAAACGATTGACCAAAGCAAGATAAAAATCAATAATGTTTAGTGGTAACATATTAAATATGTTAGAGCACTATTTATAGATTGTGAAATATTATCCTCATGTAAATATAAACAGAAGCATACAATCTTGCAGAAGCAGTTATGCACGTGTTATTTGATGTTTACAATCAAATATTCAGAACCGCGTTGATATGGTAGTGTAACAAATTGTAAATATAAGAAGTCTGTTTATAAAATAAAGGAACATTATTTTTTTAAACTTTATATTCATTTTATTGGTCCTTGTCTTCTTCAATGTATATACTTCCCTCTCCTATTCACACACTTTTTACAGCGGTGTTTCTGTTTTGTGAAACAGTCCTGTACCTATAGTCTGTGACGAATTTGATTTGATATCACCAATACTCCGAAACAACGTCTTTTCAGCACTGGTTTTAATGTCGGAAATAAAAGAAATCGCAAGGTGCCAGGTCTGGTGAGTAAGGAGGGTGAGGGAGGACAGTAATCTGATTTTGGCACAAAATTGATGAATTGACAAAATTGAGGCGCAGGCGCTATGCAAGAAGCGTGAGTTGTCTCTCCACAACTCTTCTATCTTCTCGCGAATTTTTTCACGTAACCGTTGTAAAATGCCTGATAGTACGGTTCACCGTTTCACTTTGACACAATTCCATTAAAGTCGAAAAAAACTGTGAGCATCATTTTGACATTGGATCGAGACTGACGTGTTTTCTTGAGAAGTGAAGATCCTTTACCAATCAATCCATTGTGCTGATTGAACTCTTATCTCAATGTCTTGGACGTTAACCCAGCTTTCATCTTCCATTATGATCTTTTGAATGAATGTTTCATCGTCATTGGATTATTTATTGATTTGCCGATAAACATCCACACGATTTTCTTTCTGTTGTTCGGTCATAAAACGAGGAACAAATTTTGCTGCAACTCGATACATGTTCAATTTTTCAGACAAAATTTCATGGCAAGGTCGAAATAAGATGCTAACCTCTTCTGCATTTTCTGTGACAGTCTATTGACGATTTGCACGCTCCAGATCTTTGACTTTCTTAACTGAACGTGGGAGTCATCAGTTGAAGTCGAAGCCTTCCTGGTCGAGGATCACCATCAACTGACATTGTCTACGATCCAGAACATCATCCCCGTTTCCCTGAAAATTTTCCCGTTTCATGCAAAATTTTACTTTGCATCGTTGTTCCGGAAAATCGCACGTTTCAAAAATCGTCATTAACACAAACACGTTATAATAGCAAATAGCCATGTCACGAAAATGAAATAAGATAACAACAATCCAACGCGCGCAACGCAGTGCTGCCAACCGCATGTCACTAGATATACCCATTAGCGCGTAATTCAAAAAGTTCGGTTATTTTCTGAACAAACCTCGTATTTAATATTTTAAACTAACCACTTTAAAAGAATGGGGTAAATGTTATTAAGATCTACTCAATTATTTAAATCTACAAAAAAATATGACGCATTACATCAGCATCGAATAGCTGATATGTTTGTTTTGAAAATCAGTTTTTTTTATTAAATACGTTTGACGTATACATATTTATTATTTTATTTTTTATTAAGTATTCCTCTAAAACATTCAAGATCATTATGTCATGGACAATTATGGGACATATGCAGAAAAAATTAAGTACAAGTAAAATGATTTAAGGAGTGTATAAAGATTTAAGGGAAATTACTGGAGAATTACTAAAATGTAGGAGGATTTATAAACGAATTACTGGGATATAAGATTTACTAAAGGATTACCATTGTGTACTGGGATATTAATAGAATTTAATAAGGATTTCCAGTAATTTAAGGAGAACTTACTAGATGTGTTTCAAAAAAAGGATGTAGGTGTGCAGTTTTCAGAAAATGTGTTCCTCCTTCGGTGCATACTTGGTACAGTCTGAGAGGAGAAAAATAATCTTATAATAAACAAAGAACCGGTCTTGTAACACTGTATTCGGAGAAAGTGTTAATAAATTTTATAGTAATTATTATGTATCTACGAATCGGACAGGTCAAAGATTGAGGTGAGTATGTGTTGCTGCTGAGTACCACTTTAGTAAGGTCAATAAGTTACCTCAACTGGAATAAATTAATTTGTTTATTTATTTTAATATTGTGGAAAGATAATAAATAAATATAATATGAGAACTGTTGAGCGTTATATTCAAGCTTAGTATTGCGGCTTAACGACGTATAAATTTTAAATATCTTAGCCGATGCGTTAAAATTTGGCAATGCCCATGAGTCATAAAATCCTTAGTACCCAGAAGGTCCAGGGGTAGCTTGTCTTTACAAAGAGCGGGCAAGAACTGTGGTCTGGTACTTTCTTTTCCATGTGTACCTACTCTCTTTGATAAAGTGCGAAGCTTGGAAGGTTCATTTTTTGACATTTGAGAGAAAGAAATAATAAAGATTTTACTTTTAAGTGAACTGAAAGACGTTTTAGGTCCAGGATTTTTACATACGTTAAGTGCTTTATATTCATTCCTCGGAATTTACCACCTTCTCAGTAACACTACAATATTTAAAAAAATGGGATACTTTGCATGTGACCAGTTTTAACTCAAAATTGTTAAGTATTCTTTATTATTTCTGTGTAAATAGCAATAGAAGCAATGCATTGCAGTATTGTAGTATTGCACTTATTTTGCTATATGATTTAAACTCGGAAAAGAACTGCAAGGAAAATAACGCTAATTCGTCGTGCTTTTAGTATAGTTGCCTGGGTTTAAAATTTTATTGTCGTTGAAAAACTAACAGTAGTTTCGTTCTGGTAGCGAAACAGTATTGAGGATTTAATAGGAACTAAATGCATTGTGACATTGTTATTATATTCAATAAGATTTACGGTTTTTGTATTATGTATTAATTTTCGCCACTATCCTTAAAATCCTTCGAAAATATTTATACGATAGAAGGTATCAATTATATACGGTCATTTTTCTTGAGCGATCTAAATCGAAATGTCCAATTAATGTATTACTAAAATGTATTTTTTTATTACCCTCTCAATTCGAATTTAAATCTGTTGTTTCTTGACAATTTCGTGTTACAACAAGAAGGAAATTAATATTGTAGAAAATCACAATGTTCGTATCTTGGTAATGTAACATAGTCTTTCCGATCTCAATTGAAGAACCAAGAGGTTGGCAGTATGTACCAGGTTCGGTCGCTGACGCTGCAACTCGGCATTGAAATATTTGAAAAACTTGTTCTCATGTTTATTTAGCCATACCCATATACAGGTCTGGTCGCCTAGTTGAAGAATGAGCGCGCGGGCAAACGCGGCACAAACACAGCCGCACTGGGTGACCTGGCCATACATTCAGTTGTCCTTGGCTAGCAGTGCAGTGCAGCAATGCGGAATTTGGTATGATTCCGGTAATTTTAATTTGTTATAGGCACCTTCTATTAATCATTCATATTACAATTGCGAAAGGAAGAAATAATAGGGATTATTATTTACTAATATTATTACAACATGGCATNTAGGTGTGCAGTTTTCAGAAAATGTGTTCCTCCTTCGGTGCATACTTGGTACAGTCTGAGAGGAGAAAAATAATCTTATAATAAACAAAGAACCGGTCTTTTAACACTGTATTCGGAGAAAGTGTTAATAAATTTTATAGTAATTATTATGTATCTACGAATCGGACAGGTCAAAGATTGAGGTGAGTATGTGTTGCTGCTGAGTACCACTTTAGTAAGGTCAATAAGTTACCTCAACTGGAATAAATTGATTTGTTTATTTATTTTAATATTGTGGAAAGATAATAAATAAATATAATATGAGAACTGTTGAGCGTTATATTCAAGCTTAGTATTGCGGCTTAACGACGTATAAATTTTAAATATCTTAGCCGATGCGTTAAAATTTGGCAATGCCCATGAGTCATAAAATCCTTAGTACCCAGAAGGTCCAGGGGTAGCTTGTCTTTACAAAGAGCGGGCAAGAACTGTGGTCTGGTACTTTCTTTTCCATGTGTACCTACTCTCTTTGATAAAGTGCGAAGCTTGGAAGGCTCATTTTTTGACATTTGAGAGAAAGAAATAATAAAGATTTTACTTTTAAGTGAACTGAAAGACGTTTTAGGTCCAGGATTTTTACATACGTTAAGTGCTTTATATTCATTCCTCGGAATTTACCACCTTCTCAGTAACACTACAATATTTAAAAAAATGGGATACTTTGCATGTGACAGTTTTAACTCAAAATTGTTAAGTATTCTTTATTATTTCTGTGTAAATAGCAATAGAAGCAATGCATTGCAGTATTGTAGTATTGCACTTATTTTGCTATATGATTTAAACTCGGAAAAGAACTGCAAGGAAAATAACGCTAATTCGTCGTGCTTTTAGTATAGTTGCCTGGGTTTAAAATTTTATTGTCGTTGAAAAACTAACAGTAGTTTCGTTCTGGTAGCGAAACAGTATTGAGGATTTAATAGGAACTAAATGCATTGTGACATTGTTATTATATTCAATAAGATTTACGGTTTTTGTATTATGTATTAATTTTCGCCACTATCCTTAAAATCCTTCGAAAATATTTATACGATAGAAGGTATCAATTATATACGGTCATTTTTCTTGAGCGATCTAAATCGAAATGTCCAATTAATGTATTACTAAAATGTATTTTTTTATTACCCTCTCAATTCGAATTTAAATCTGTTGTTTCTTGACAATTTCGTGTTACAACAAGAAGGAAATTAATATTGTAGAAAATCACAATGTTCGTATCTTGGTAATGTAACATAGTCTTTCCGATCTCAATTGAAGAACCAAGAGGTTGGCAGTATGTACCAGGTTCGGTCGCTGACGCTGCAACTCGGCATTGAAATATTTGAAAAACTTGTTCTCATGTTTATTTAGCCATACCCATATACAGGTCTGGTCGCCTAGTTGAAGAATGAGCGCGCGGGCAAACGCGGCACAAACACAGCCGCACTGGGTGACGCGACCATAAATTCAGTTGTCAACAAATGGCCTAATAGTGTAGTGCAGCAATGCGGAATTTGTGTATGATTCAAGTAATTTTAATATATTATAGGTACCTTCTATTTATCGTTCATATTACAATTGCAAAAGGGAGAAATAAGAGGTATATCTTGTTTACTAATATTATTACAACATGGGATTTTAGAGACCTTTTGAAACGGAACAAAACGAAATTTACCATTAATATAACAAAATTGTTTGAGAACATAAATAATTAAAATATGTTGTTGGTCAAATCAACATTAATATAAATTTCTCCTACACATTATATACAGATTTTACCTTTAGCAGAAAACTTTTTTAGGGACGCCCATGAAATTCATTAAATTTTATTGTTAGGCATTTTTATACATGTTCAACTGACTTCGGAAAGATTATACTATTTTGTGTTTTCTTCATATAGATACTTAATATTGTGTTCTCATACAGGGTGGTCCAGATTTTAATAGACAAACTTCGGGAAAGTACTAAACAAGAAAAATTCACTTTGCTCTATGAACATAGGCGTAGAAAGCCACCGTTTATGAGATACAGGGCGTTGAAATGATCAAAAATAAAATATATTTTTTAAATATCTGGAAAACCGCTTCATCAAATTTATCCAAATTTGGTACACATTTTTTTTCGAATATTTCTCCTAGTTCTGTATGCACACAGTCCAAATTCAAAAACCAGTGGCGAAGAAACAATGAAGTTGTTTCCTTATTTAGAGTAAAACTTCTACGCTACTGAATTAATTGGTAATATCAATACATTTTAAAATGGTCTGAAATATTCCGGATGAAAAAACATTCTTTTATTTTAGTCGAAAAGTGAATGGTTTACGAGTTAGGAGATATATTATCCAAGTAAATAAAGCGAAATAGGGAAAAATAAAACGAATTTCGGTGGTCCAGATTTTTAATAGACAAACTTCGAGAAAGTACTAAACAACAAAAATTAACATCACTTTGCTCTATGAACATATGCGCAGAAAGCCACCATTTGTGAGATACAGCGCGTTGAAATTAACAAAAGTAAAACATTTTTTTTTAAATACATATCTGGAAAATCGCTTCATCAAATTTATTTATTTTCAAATATTTCTCCTAGTTCTGTATGCACACAGTCCAAATTCAAAAACCAGTGGCGGAGAAACAATGATATCTTTCCTTATTTAAAGTAAAACTTTTATGCCACTGAATTAATTTGTAATATGAATATATTTTACAACGGTCTGAATGTCTGAAATATTCCGGATGAAAAACTCTTTTATTTTTGTCGAAAAGTGAATGGTTTACGAGTTATGATATGAGACATATTATGATGCGGTTTTCCAGATATTTAAAAAAATTATTTTATTTTTGTTAATTTCAACGCCCTGTATCTCATAAACGGTAGCTTTCTGCGCCTATGTTCATAGAGCAAACTGATGTTAATTTTTGTTACCTATTTAAAACTTTCCGGAAGTTTGTCTATTAAAATCTGGACTACCCAAATTTGTTTTATTTTTCCCGATTTCAACGCTTTATTTGCTTGAATAATATGTCTTATTCACTTTTCGATAAAAATAAAAGAATGTTTTTTCATCCGGAATGTTTCAGACCATTATAAAATGTATTTATATTACGAATTAATTCAGTGGTGTAGAAGTTTTACTTTAAATAAGAAAGCGACATCCTTGTTTCTCCGCCACTGGTCTTTGAATTTGGACTCTGTGCATACAAAACTAGGGGAAATATTTTAAAAAAATGTGTACCAAATTTGGATAAATTTGATAAAGCCGTTTTCCAGATATTTAAAAAAATTGTTTTATTTTTGTTAATTTCAATGCCCTGTATCTCATAAACGTTGGCTTTCTGCGCCTATATTCATAGAGCAAAGTGATGTTAATTTTTGTTGTTTAATACTTTCCCGAAGTTTGTCTATTAAAATCTGGATCACCCTGTATATGTATAAGGTAAATACACTCGTATAACATATAAAGTAAATTTCCTGAATTAAAATATGTTTTTATTTATTTTATAGTATAAAAAGAGAAAACACGTCTGTGTATACATGTAACTGCAAAATATAGCACTGCAAGCTGCTACGGTAAACGCGACTACGCCAATATCATTCTACTC
>NW_019419182.1:4516-9394 GCF_000390285.2 Anoplophora glabripennis | reverse complement strand
TCTCAAATAATTTTATACGTTTGTATCAGTGTTATCTAAGGTCATTATTGGAATTCGCAAGTTCTGCGTGGAGTGTCAATCTCATAATAGTCGAAGTAAATTAAGTTTTTTTAGGAGAAATAATTTATAAAGTTTTTCAAGTTTGGTTGCAAACTCCTTACGTACATGCAAATACAGATCAACAGAGTTCTCACCTATCTGGAGGGTGCTTCATCCCCTTTTGCTGCAGAAACCACTCTCTAATGTGACCTCGCGCCAGTTTTTTAATTTTTCTGAAAAACTGCTGCTCTGACGAGGAAAATGAATAGTACCTAAAATATTCGGCATAAAAGTCTACATCATTTATGTCCTACACTGAAAGAAATGCGTTTTATTCTTTATTAAAATTCTATATGCCATTATAAGACCATTGTATACTATATGTGACAGTTAAACACGTGAATATTGGATATAAAACGCGTATTGCTAGACCAGTTGTATAGTGACTATAAACCTTATTCTTTATTAAATTATTATATAATTAGTACTCGTATACAACGTTTTTTATACCCTTTACGAAATAATATCCATATCGTTATTAGAACATCTAGTACTGGTTATAAGTTTTATAATAATAAATGTATTAAACTATTGTATACTCTGTATGAGTTAAAATTGTAACATTGTAATTACAAGCTAAGGTTCTAATGTAAACATACGTAAAACATACTTTTAAGCATTAAAAATAATGACAAATCGCTCCCAAAACTGTCCAGTTTATTTTCTTAGCAACGATGCACCCGTATTTTCCTGTATTATCTACATGAGAATTTGCACTGTAACTCTTCCACCTTAAGAATGAAGCATCCCCTGAAAGGTTGAACTTTTTTCCATCTAATTTGATTTACTCTGGTTAATTGACTTTATACCCATGCTTTTCTTTGTCACCGTTAACCTTCTGTTCCTCCATCTTATGTAAAACTTAACATCAGCGATTTCTAATAGGACCTACAAAATAATAATTTTTAAGATTTAGACAAGATTTACATTTGTAAAAACAAAACAATTACAAGCCATAAAACAGTTAGATACTTACATAATAATTTTCCATTTCACACAACGCGATATGATCATGTATCCCACAAAACATGTGCATACACTGTCCATTTTCATCAAACTAGACGTGTAATAGTCGTAAGTCGATGCACAGCAGACTGTCGGAAATTTTACAATCATAACCGATAATGCACCGAGAGGTGACGATCACTTAATCATTATAAGACGCGTTTTACACGTTAAAAGCGGAAACATATTCAGTATAAGAACGAATAATTCTGTTAATACAATTGTTATATACAAATTCGGATACTGGTCTTTATATAACAAATCTTCCCTACATACAATTGGAATATAAAGTCTATAACACCTAATAATGTATAAGTAATTCATTATAACCTTTATTTCATAGATGCATAAGGTGTATTAAGCACCTTCCAGTTAAACTCATTGAATAATGAGTATAGAGATGATTGTTTTTTTTTAATAAAAGTTGTATATTTGTTATAAAAGTTTTAATATGCGCTATACACATTATTCTAGATAAACAGTTTAACAAGCCTATTTCTTTCAGTGTATACATTTTTTTCTATGGTTAACTATACTCTCACAAATATGGTTTGAAAAATTAGGATATGTTGCTACAGTTTGCAAAAACGAGTAAAGTGACAAAAATCTTGAAATACATTGGCCATAGAAAAATGTTGCATGCAAAGCAGTTTTTTCTACACAAACCTTGCTATATATTCAAACCCATTTCCACACTACCGCTGAGGTAGAGCAAGCTCCCGGCGCGTTTTTTTGTTAAGTAATTTCCCTTGGAGGCCTAATCCACTAAAAACTAACTGCTGTTTATTCATTAATTGAATTATCTTCAGTTAATTCTTCCTCTACCTAATTAAGACATCCTTGACCATGACAATTGAAGCACATTGTTGAACACTTCAATCCAACCTTAGCACAACCGCATCGTTTTCCGCAATCCTTTTCACAACGGCATGATATTAATTGAAGAATAGAAGTAGGAACTGGTATATCAATTGTAGGAATTGGCACCAAAATTTGGCTAATTGTTTTCCATCCCCATTCATTATTATTATTTGTTGAAAAATGCGATACGAAGGTTGTTCTAACGCAGCACATATAGTGGTAGTCTTGATAATATCTCTACTTGATTAGATTGACCAACAAATTTGTTAAATGAAATGAATCTAAATTGATTTAATGATGTGACAGTTCGAGGTGCCTTGTATAAAACTAGTGTGATTTTCTCTCCAGCTCGAACAATGTCTGGTTTGATCGATGAAGGACTTCCGAATTCTGTAAATCGAGAGAACTATATGCTGTACATACTAAACATGTTTAAAGATATATTTTACGTTTTATGGAAACCATTTACATTAATATTAAAAAACGAAAAGGATTATATTAATAATTTATCGCAATGCTATTAGGCAAAGCTTCATCTTGTTATGTTATGTTATTTTGTTATGTAGTCCAAAATCGGCTGTTTAGTTTTAAGCACCCATATTAATTTTTTCAAAAGCCGTCCTAATTTTTAGTAATTTGTCTTATCTTTACCAGCATTAACCTATTTCAAACGTCATTAAGGCTGGATATAGGAAAAAAATTATAGGACACAAACGATGTAGAATTTTATGCTGAAAGTTTTAGGTCCCTATTACTTTCCTCGTCAGAGCAGCAGTTTTTAAGAAAAATTAAAAAACTGGCGCGAGGGCACATTAGAGGGTGGTTTCTGAAGCAAAAGGGGATGAAGCACCCTCCGGATAGGTGGGAACTCTTTTGATCTGTATTTGGATGTCTATTAAGAGTCCGCACCCAAATTTTTAAAACTTTATAAATTATTTCTCCTATTTCTCCTATTTTAATTGCTAATTTACTTCGATTATAAGGGACCGTAACAATTTAAATCCTTCCAACACCAACGTCGAGCCAGTCGTCTTACATTCGGGAACGTGCTACCATCTTTCGAACAAAGACAACGACAAGCCAATTAATTTAACAACATGCATCGACAGGTAGATTTAATTATAACATACAGAGTCTTAAACGAGATACTTGGTTGCAGTATCTCCATCATGTTCTTCCTAAATTCTGATTCTCGGGTAAGAGCACAATCAAAGAAATTAAAAAAAAAAAGAAAAAAAAATCAATACTACATAATGAGATAATTCCTTTTATCAAATCGAATGGAATTCACTACCAGCTTCTGTGATTAATGCACTATTTGACTTGATTTTGTAATATTACTACTGTTTTGATCTTCTGGTGCTATTAATACCGAAACTTCTCAAAATTTCTAAAAATATGAACAGTTTTATACCCACCATGAATCCTCTTCCAGATCCAATTGTATCTTTTTGTCATTTTTAATCTAACATAGGTATATTTAAATATGTTGTTGGAATTTAACAGCATTTTCGACTTGTTTGCACTGACTGTGCACATAGACTATTTCTATCCTTTATTATTTGAGTTAATATAGCAAATATTTATTGTTTTACTTTGTGACGCTGCTAATGGGTGGCAATACAAAACAAGATTAAATATAAAAAAAATATATCTCTGCCGTGGGTTTTCAGGCTCTTTTCAGCGAAAGGGTTGGCCCTAGCTCAGTGAAGAAGGGAGTGGGTTGAGATGTATACTAACTTATAAGGCGCCACCCGTTTTACAACCCGATGGACAATATACAAGAGGGCTGAAAAGAGGTGCTGGCTTCTTTTTACCTTACCAGTGCAAATAACAACAAAAAAACGGGAAAAAGGTACTAAGTGATACACACAAATCACGGAACTAGATAATATTTACTAACGCCAAAACTAGATATGCGGTGTACAGTAATTCAAAGTATCATACGCCCATATACAGAACGAAATATAAATATGTAATACAATTGGTTATTATTTTAACTAAACCCTTTCTATAGTACTATAGGTCGGTGTACACCATGGATTTGGCAAATTAAGTATATTGTATAATTAATTAGATGGTGTTAAAATGGCGTTAAAATTATTAAAAGATTATTTACTGTATTAAAGCAGAAAACTTATCGAATATTATCGAAAATTAACCGAAAGTGTCGTTATTAATACAAATTTATATAAAATATGAATATACAAGGTGTAAGACGGCAAATTACAACTTAAACTAAACTTATCTGGTTGTTATGGAGCAGAAAACTTCAGATCGGCTCGAAAACGGCAAGGCCCTTAGACTATTGACGTCCTCAGTAAGAATTCCTCTCGATAGCAAAAATGGAATTTCTGGTGTGGTGTCATTCGTCAGCAATACACACTGTACAGTATGGATGCACCAGAGGATGATACACGAGGCACAGGTGGCCCTAGAGATCAATCACGTGTTGTCTGATCTCGTAACACGTAAAGATGCAAATATGGAACTCATCCAGTCCGGTGACAGACAGGATTATCCAGCATGCAGAGAGAAACAGCGAGCTACAGCGATCGTGATAGCGACAGAGAGGCCTAAATTGAAATAATGCGTATAAATATGTATTGCATTATGGGCTAAATCATATTGTTAATAACAAAGATACTGTTATTACCTTTGTTCTTGAGCGGCCTCGTAGTAAAGGTTAAAACCCCTTGGTTTTCCTTAATTTGGGACTAATCCAACACAAAGTTGATATAATCACAACCAGCACAAATGCCAGAACAACTATTCCCAAATTATTAACAATTAAATCCGCAATAGCGTTAATTTATGGTTTCACACCTACTTAAAATTTTGTCAGGAAAACGGAATTAATGCTTACTTCGCTGAGCGACAAGTAAAGAAATCCCCGCGCAAAAAGTGACCTAT
>NW_019419182.1:0-3112 GCF_000390285.2 Anoplophora glabripennis | reverse complement strand
TTGCCCAGTCGCCCAATGCGGTGGCATACTAAATTTTCACAACATTCACTATTGGTGTGATGCAAATCCTCACGTTGTACAGATATCTCGTGTGTTATTTTTAAACGAGATTTAAGTAAATTTCAGCATCAAGGAACGCACTTACTTCAGAAACATCCTGTTTATACATATTTAAAATTTCCAGATAATCCTGGATCCGCAAACTGAACTTACTTCTTACCGTTGAAATTAAATTGCCTTTAAATTGTTACATTAACGACATATTAAAATATGTAATGGAAAAACTTTTTTAATTTCCTCGATTTTTGTTCGCATGGATTTAAAATCCCACACGTGCTAATGTACCAACACAATATAACGTCTGGCAAAGCAGCAGTCTAGACTTAATTTGTACTAGTTTCCACGGCGCCACCCAACTCGTCTCGGGCTCATTTTCTTACAGTAAATTTCTTGAAACGCGCATCTCATACGCGGCGTTGAATTTTGATATAAAGCCGTTCCTATGCAGGCAGCTTTGACCCAATTTTTCACAAGAGCAATGCTAGCTTTAGTCGCTTTAAATTACAGTTTTATTATCACGTATAATTTTTAATGTAACATCAAATAAATGCACGGCATGGTATGCATTTGTTAAAAATGTACTCGTATTAAACGTGTGTTTAATGTAACACGTATATTATTTGAAATTTTAACCATCTGATATTTTAAAATTTATTCTTATTCTGTTTGTGACAGCTCGCGGTGCCTGCAAATTACAGGCACGATTCCGGAATGAATAAAGCGGCGTTATATGTGTATAAAAATTAATTTCTGAATGCAAGTGTCCCTACCTTTATGCAAAAAACTTGCTCTGTTAATTAAAACGTAGACCGTTAAATTGTTTGTTGCAGTCAGCCCAAAATATTGGATTTTTAAAAGACTTGTTGATGACATCAAAAAAGTGAGTGAGTTAATAATATTTCCAATTTTTTATTTATGGAAGCCTAATGCGATGTGCTGCGTTTAAAATATTTTTATTGTGACTTATTTTATATAAAAAATCACACCGGAGTAACTGCATCGAAATCGGAATTATTTTAATATGAATTTTGACAATAACTGAACATGATAGTTCCATATTGGATCTAAGTAACAACAAATGAATATTGTTTCTGTGTTATTGTGTGAGAGTAGGTACCATAGCACTTGCGGTATCGATCAACAAAAAATGGAGGGTACACTGAATTGTATAAAGAAAATGTTGATTTACAAAACAAAAAGTCTTTAGTTTTTATATTTTGAAAAATATTTAGTTAACTGGATATTTTATATTTTATGCATATTTTGAAAAATATAGCTATATGGTGTTCCTTTTAAAATATATGTTTGTGTTACAACCGAAAAAGCGCAAGTTATAGAAAAATATCGTGCACGCTGCTAGATTCTACGTAAAAAAACTGCGTAAAAAAACATCACAAAAACGTTATATTTTGACAAATCAAAAGGTTATAGGGCATCATAGAAATCGGTCAAAATTGGAAAACTCCCTCATAAAATAATTCACATATACAGGGTGATTCACAACTTATACAAAAAAAATTGGGAATAGATGCGGAATGAGAAATGGCGTTAATATCTTAGAAAATATATTTGTAAAATCCTTATAGTTTCCGCGAAAAAAAATTATTGATGTTGTAGTACATTCAACCATTACATATCTGGACAACTGTCTAACGTCATTCGCAATACGCCTGGAGAGCCACGTGGTCTCAACAACTCCGAATGCTAAAATCCGATTTTACAATCGTCGTTGCGTTAGTGTTTACCTGTTATCTGTGGTGTTTACAATAGTTTTTTAGTAGCTAATGTCAGAAATGGTTTGCGTGTATTGCAACTCGGTAAATTTTATATCGTTTTAATTTATGGTGGAACAAGACAACATTTTGTATTATGGTGAATCATTTGTGTTATGGTGAAGCAAGCCAACATTGTTAGTTAGTTCGTAGATACTGAGTAAGGCGGACCCAAATGTCGGTGGATAAAATTTTGACCAGTTGTTTGAACATCAGGTATGTCAAATTATTTTATTATTTAACCACCACAAATTAATTTTATTAATTAATAGTAATAATAACGTCAAAAGCAGTTGAATTTGCTGATATAAAATAGGTGCTATAAAATTATATTTATTTCTTTCCTTGTGAAAGTTGTTGTCCGTTTTTATCACACTTTGCCGCCATGCCAGTCCCATTGTGCGGGGTCAGGTTTTACAGTGGACCAGTTTCCAGTGCCGTGCAGAAGTGTATTTTTAAATCATTTTCGAACTGCCCTTTTTGATTTTTTCTTTACAAAATTGTATTTGTAAAAGTCCCCTGTAAGTACATCGAAATTTTTTTTTGGATAAGTTTTGAATCACCCTATATATTCTATTTTGAGCTAATTCAAACAAATTCAATAGATTTTTCCGACAAATCTTATCAAATGAAGTCAAACAAATGTTCTTCGATACCAGAAATCTAGGTATACAAAAGATATCTAACTGTACCGACAAGACTCCTAATTGCTTATACTGCGGGAAACTACTACATATGGGCTTCATGCCTTAACTAGCATTGAATTACACTATCAATACCCAGCAAACGGCTAGTAGTAAATTATTATTCAAAATAAATACTAAAAATCATGTGTAAGTATACTGATACCTCTTTGCATTACACTATTTAGCAGTTTCAATGTATTAGGTTTTTGTATTAATTCTATTTAGTTTTGCTAGTATCAGCAGCAGTTAATATGTATAAAAATGCCTAGCAATAAAATTTAATGAGTTTTATAGGCGTCCTTAAAACAGTTTTCTGCTAAAGGTAAACATTATAATAATTTGTATACATGGTGGTCCGAATTTTATGCAGGAAACTTCGATGGTAGATAGATCTCTTTAAAATAATATGTGTTTGCTTTATAAAGATAGGTCTGGAACGGCCCCGTTTTAGAGATACAGGGTGTTGAGGTTTTAAAAAAAATTGATTTTTTGTTTATATCGCACACTACCTCACAGGTGGTGTAGAAAGGAGTGTAAATAATGTTGTTGATATGCACTTACTTTTAAACATAAACAAATATTCTTGTAATATTA
>NW_019419181.1:167621-170303 GCF_000390285.2 Anoplophora glabripennis | reverse complement strand
GTTCATTACTAAAATATAAATGAAATCCCGAAAATAAAAAAAGGTTCATTACATCAGGTCAGATTGAGAAAAAGTGCATTAAATCAAATGATCTCGGAGTTTAGGTTTTTTGGGCCGCCGAGTCCGAATCAGAGGTTAATTTGTCTGTATCCGGCCATTTTAAGGTTGTTTCGAGGTTATTTCAAGATGAAATTGAGAAAAACAAACGAGCAATCAAGTCCAACCACCTGATATACAGGATTTTGGGGTCGCTGGGTTAGAATCCGAGGTTAGTTTGTCTATATTAGGTCAATTAAAGGTCGTCTCAAGATCAAATTGAAAAAAATCGAGCAATTAAGTCTAACCGCATGTTTTTGGGATAGCTGAGTACGAATCCGAGGTCAGTTTATCTGCATCAGGTCATTTGAAGGTTATTTCAAGGTCATTTAAAGGTCAAACCAAAAAAAAAAACGAGAAATCGATGATCGTTCCTGAAGTCTCGGAGTTTGAATCCAAGGTTCAATTATATGACGATTTAGTCCTCCACTACTTGATTTGTGTCGATTAGCTTAATATAAACCGAAGGTAAGGAGGATCTGCCATGTTTTAGATCAAGAGATCACTGATGTGGAATCCATGCGAAATCCTACAACCTTTGTACAGGTCACTTTTGTGCCAAATAAGTAGTTTTCGAGATACAAGATCTACTCATTTGCTCCTTCAGATGAACTTGCCGAAACCTTGCGTAGCTCTGTTTAAACTCGAATGATTTTAAAAATATAATTTTAGTATCAACAATTTTAACTTCGGTCGAAAATCTGAAATCGTCTCTCACTGACTCTACCAGAAGTAATTTTTCTTAAATCGACCTTGGAATAATCTTCAACATTTATTAATACATATAAATGGACCTCGGATTCGGATTCAGCAACTCTAAATACCTGTACGTGTATAATAGGCAGTTAGACTTAATTGCTTGGCTTTTCTCAATTTGACCTTGAAATGATCTTGAGACGACCTTCAAATAACTTGATACAGACAATCTGACCTCGGATTCAAACTCAGCGACTCCAAAATCCTGTATAACATGTGGTAGGACTTGATTGCTCGGCTTTTTCTCAATTTGACCTTGACACAATTTTAAAATGGCCTAACAGACAAACTAACCTCCGATTCGGACTCAGCGACCCAAAAAACCTAAACTCTGAGATCCTTTCATTTAATTTTTCTCAATCTGACCTCTAATTGACCTTGATCCTGACTAGGAAGGAGAAAGAGCAAGAAATTATTAGGGACAAATACACACTTTCTAATTATAAACAATCTCCTACCGTAGTGTAAGAGTAGCGTTAGTGTTTTAAACTTAAACTGTTAATTGTTGAATTGGCAATATTTTAATATAAGACACGGTTCAACCGTGATAGGTAAAGAGAATAAATTATACTACAGTCCAAGAAGGTCGTCCTATTAATTTTTTCCACATTCATTCAAGTAAAACATAACTTAAGTGAAATAACTGGTAACATGAATACTACATGGCGATCCTGCCTACTTTGGATATATAAACGGTTCAAGGAGTCAATGAGGAGTACAATTCGACGGGAAATTTCAAGAAATGATTTCCTAACAACAAGAGAACCGGCAGTAGGTATAGCTTATTTTATTTCAGCATCATTTTAGGAAATCACTGAAGTATGAAATAGTTATTAATGACTATCAGCCATCTGCTCAGAAAATGGAAAGGAAAAAAAGAAGGAATTTAAGGTTTAAGAAATTTGTTGAATTCATTTATAGATATATGTATGAATTATTTTATATGGTACTTTGATATTTGTATAAGTTAAGAATTCTTCAAAATATTTAAGTATGCAATTCCTGGCCCCAGACAATTGCCATCGGGGACTTCAACGCGAAGTCCCCCATATGGCACAGCGGGACGACGACCACAAGAGGTCACGTCCTGCTAAACTACCAAGACAGACACGACGACGTGACGATACTCGAACCGACAGAACCGACACATTACGGACCCGTAGGACGCCCCGACGTCATCGACATTGCCCTCTTAAAATCTATACCGTTAAATGCCCAAATATCCACCCAATACGAAGGGTCTTCCGCCCACAATCCAATATTTCTGGATCTGGGGCGAAGACAGAGATATGAAGGCACCTTCACGAGGAGGTTCACTGACTGGGAGCGTTTCCGAACAGTAATGCAAGGAAACATGGCGCTCCCAGTCATCGAAACCACCCATGATCTGGAGGCGGCAATCCTCTCCCTTGAGACTGACATTAAAAACGCCCTGACTCAGACTACGACGGAGACTATTGTCCCCCGACTGACAAACCCCCGGGGCACCCTCCCCGATGACATAAAAAACTTAATACGTGACAGACGACGTGCGAAACGGCTTGCCACCCGCACCCGCCTCCCCCGACACAGACATGACTTAAACGTACTTAACAGACGGGTGAAGGCGGCTCTGGATGAACTGGCCCAGGATAACTGGGCTAGGCACCTGGAGTCGCTGGATCCACAAGACAACAGCCTCTGGAAAACGCAGAGGGCCCTGCGACAGACCGCTCGCCGTAAAATTCCTCCAATCCACGGTAGTGTGGGGGTGGTTTACACGAACCAGGAAAAGGCCGAGGCTTTCGCCGATAGCCTGGAACTGCAGTGTAGACTGCCTCAGCTGCCCGA
>NW_019419181.1:143954-161860 GCF_000390285.2 Anoplophora glabripennis | reverse complement strand
TTGCTCATCAAAATTTAGCTGTGTATACCAAATTTCATTCATTTATCACAACGCGATTGAGAGATATTGCAAAAAAATGATTTCCATTCCTCCCTCTTCAATGGGTCCCTGTGCCCTTAGGAAGCATTTCCGGACCCATGTTCATATGAACTGTTTTACTTAGTTTTGATCATAGAATCGGCCTGTTCAGGGTTGGCAGCTAATTATGAGACACCCTGTATAGCTGTAGAAAGTTTATTTGTGATATTATGAAAAAATATTTCATGTAAAAGTTATTTATTTTGACTAAATCTAAAAAAAGTTTTTATGTGATTTTTTCGAAAAAGTAATATTCAAGCTGTAAAACGCTGTTAAACTGAACACACGTGTATATCTACAGCTATCAAACGTATACTCTGGGTTAAATTTTGGTGGCGTTTTAAAGCTAAAACATTGATTTTTCGAAAAAATACAAGAATAGTTTTTTTAATTTCATTGAAATAAACAACTTTTATTTGAAACTTTTTTTCATAAAACGACAACTCCCCGCTACTTGGTGGCAGTTTTTGGGGGTGAAGGGGTGGATTTGGGGCTTTGTGCTCATTGAGACTTTTGATCTACATGTTAAGAACTATCAACCTGCGAAGTTTCAAAAAAATTGGCCGAAACCCACTTCCCATAAGAAAAGTGCGAGGTCCTTTGGATTACCTATTAGTAGATATAAAGAATAAAAAATTAATAGATACGGAAACTACACTTACAACTAAAGGATCTTTAATTTCAGATAATACTATCACACCCAATATTTTTATAATCGAAAATAAGTACGCTAAACTAATACAAGAATATAAACAACTTATAAATCCTCCAGATTTCTCTAAATCAGTACAACACAACATTAAACATCACATTATAACAAACAATCATTTACCTTTATCAAAAGCACGTAGATTAGATTACACAAAATTTAAAATAGCTAAAACAGAATTTGAAGAAATGGTAAAATACGGTATTTGCAAACCATCATCTTCATCAGTAGCTTCACCATAACACATGGTCCCAAAGAAGGACCCAAACGATTGGCGTCCCTGTGGAGACTATAGACAATTAAATAATGTAACTGTACCAGATAGATATCCATTACTACACATTCACGATTTTAACTTACATATACATGGCTGTAAAATTTTTTCAAAAATTGATTTAGTTAGAGCATATCATCAAATACCGGTAGCTGAAGAAGATATATATATTGTAATGCTCCAATTATGACAACTAGTTTTGTTATGTGTTGTGTATTGGTTTGTATTGTATTATGTTGAGCGCCAGTGAAATGTTAGAAATTTTACTATTAGTTCAGGAAATATAATTTATCACTTACCAGGCTAGCTTTCTCATAGGATAACACTCAATTTAATATAAATTGTAATTTAAAGATCAAATGTTTTTTTTTAAGTATTCGGGATTTAAAATGAAATTATAATTTTATTTATTTATTTTTTAATGATTTGATTGACAATTAAATTAATTCTGTCAATTTTGCACAAATAACTTATATGAATTTTATTAGAACATGAGTTCTCATCTCAGAAGTCGGTTCATATATTGAATTTTTACTGGTAACTGAATTTGAAAAAGAATTAAATAATATAGTGTTATCTGGGTTCAAACTTTCTATTGACATAAAGATGACAAACAAATTACTAAATTTTTCTATTCCCTATTTAACCTGCTCTACCTTATATCTATTCTATAAACATGTACTTATTATCTTCTAAGAATAATTATTGTCACTCACTTAATATCTATCAACTATCCTTCTTTCTTCCACTGTCCTTGACCTCTTAAGTCGGCACTTTCCCTCTGTATCGTCTCTTCGGTCCTCTCCCTTCTAGGCGTCCACTTACTCTCTCCTTGTGGTTGTCTAGATATGCTAGATGAGACTTCTAAACTCGCCTGGTATCTCGCACCCCTTGTCTCCTTTATTCTTGGCTAGGATAATTCAGAAAATTTTACTAATATAACCTTTTTAATATTTACGCTTTAGTTATCTGAATCCCCTTTCACTATCTTCTAATACTAATTCTTTTCTCAAGAAACTTTTCCTTCGGGTTTTCAAGACCGGCTTTGCAATTTTCCTTTCGTCGTTTATATCTTTAATTTGCTTGTATTTATATAATCTTCTTGTATTCTCCTTGACAATTCCTCTCTGCTTTTTCTGTCTTATTTATTATTATTCTCTATCATCATTTTTTTTCCGTCTCCTAGATCACCATTGCACTGCACACTTAATTTAAAATACAAAATTTCTTTTTCATTTAACCAATCAGATCACTTTAACTTTAACATTTTCAATTTAACTTTTCCAATATTATTTAATTCCTAATTTGCTGTCTAATGCCCTTATTTTATACCCGCTTTTATAAATTTAGACTTAAATTCATAGTTTACTAATAAATTGTCATTATGTATCCAATTGTCATCAAATTTCAAATCATTAACTTCCACTGTCATTCCTTGACTTTAATTTCCTTTCATCCCAATACTGAAATTTAAACCTTTGAATTATTGATTCTTCTCAATATATATGTCGGAGACACTTGGTGGACATGGGAAATAGTTTACTATGTTGTCTCCATAGAAATAATACATGGGTGACGTGACACTATTTATTGCAAATACTGGAGCTGTTATACAACTTATAAAATAGGAACGAAAACCAGACGCCATGTCAAGCGAAGTAAAATAGTAGGCTCCGTGCAGTCTGTTGATTTGATCGTTTATGAGCGGCAAAGGATATTTATCTGGTACAGTATTAGCATTAAGCTCCCGATAGTCAACACAAATGCGGTTCACGAGCCGGCGAAGCAAGAAGAGCGCCAGAAGAAAGGGCCCTAGCCGGCGGGGCCCAGCCAGGACAAAAGGAGGTCCCACAAAGCGCCTACACCGGCCGCATTTGCGGTCGGGGTAGACGACGGATGGGGCCCACCTACGAAGGCTGTCCAGGCCTACACGAGATGAGGCAGGATAAAGAGGGATAATCCCCCTCGATCCCAAATCATTGAGGCCAATTTCTAGCCATAGAATAATGGCGCGGTCCGAACTATCTTTCATTTTAACTAAAATCGTTGGACTAGAAAAGGGCGAATTATTAGGAACGATTATTTTAGCCTGCAATAATTTATCTATTTTATTACGCACGAAATCTCGTTCAACAGGGACAGTCAATAGGATAAATGTGGGGGAGCGCCATCTTGTTGGAACCAAATTCTTTCATTCGGTATATCTGGATCAATTTCATGAGGGAAAATCACAGCTAGAGCAGGTATCAGGTCAAATGTTAGGAAATCCAGGTAGCGTGCGGCAGTAAGATTTTCTTCAAAAAAGAATGGGCCCAAGATTCTGTTGTTGATGATACCTGCCCATACATTAACTTTTTGTGGATGCTGCGTATGCGATTCGCATGTCCAGTGTGGATTTTCCTGGGCCCAAAAGCGATAGTTGTGCCTGTTAACCACTCCATTTAAATAAAACGTAGCTTCATCCGAAAAAAGTACGTCTCGTTCAAAACCATTATTTTCGTCACACCGTCTCATCATTTCCTCCCAAAATTGTAATCGCCTATCATAATCGTCTTCCAAAAGCTCTTGGACAAGACATACCTTATAGGGTATAGGGTTTCTTGTTTGAGAAACATTTGAATTGCAGTTCGAGAAGCATCGTGATTGCGGGCCAATGAAACAATTGAAGTATGAGGATTTTCAACAATGTCTAATTTCTTTTCTTCATTCAAAGCACGTGCTCATCCAGTTTTGGGCAAAGTCTGTACTGTACCATGTTCCTCAAATTTGTGAAATATTTTACTAACTGTCCCTTGCGAGATTTGGTTTTCGGGATATTTCGCATTAAATAAATCGCGCACTTCAGCCTGACTTCTTATTTTGTCTCCACACCCAAGCAATATCAAGATTTCGATGCGTTGCCTTTACGACAATACCATTGCAATTCAGTAAATAACTTGATTTTGACACAATAGTACCGTTTCAAACTCCAATTTACAACTAAAGCGAAAAATTAACCAGAAAGCCTGGCAAGTAAGTGGTACCAAAAAAACGCAACATAAAAAATATATCTTTTTTGCGTTAGAAGTGATAGGTACAGTTTCAAATTCTTTATTTTATTCTGTGCAAATTCATGGAGAATAACACTGAAGATAATTAAATTTTATTTCACTTGTTAAGTAGATGTTTTATACAACCCTAAAAACCTTGCTATTGAAAAAATAAAACTTGTTTATTTGGCATGGCTGGATTCAGTTTTCCATAAGTTTTTCAACGAGCCCCCTCATGTCTTATGTTTCCATTTGATAAAAAAAAGTAGGGGTAGCTGGGGGTTAGGGGGTTGAAGAAAAATTAATTATTATATAATCGAAAGATGGGAAAAAATCAAAATCAGTTAACGTGTTTCGGCGTTTTAAGAAAAATTAACTCATTCAAAAGATATGAATTTTATTCCGTACTTTTGGCCATGTCTGTATATAAAACTGCAATAACAATACCTTTTGGTTTATTTTATCTTATTAGAATGCCTTACGGTTTAAGAAATGCAGCACAGACATTTCAGAGATTCATAAATGAAGTTACTTCTGGTCTAGATTTCGTATTCGTTTATTTAGATGATATACTAATTGCTAGCAAAAATGAAAAACAGCATATAGAACAATTAAAACAGCTTTTTGAAAGGCTTACTAAACATGGCATTAATATTAAACCTTCAAAATGTGAGTTTGGAGTAACACAATTAACATTTATAGCTCATACTATTTCTTCAAAAGGCATTTTGCCATCAAAAGAAAAAATAATAGCGATTCAAAATTTTCCAAAACCAAAAACTTTAAAACAATTACGTTTCATAGGAATGATTCATTTTTATCATAGATTTATTCCAAATTTTGCTGGAATTTTAATTCCATTACATAATTTAAGTACGAAATTACAAAAACAGAGAGTTAAATTTATAAACAAAAATTGGTCAGAAGCATGTAACACGAGTTTTGAAACAACAAAAGAATTTTTATCTAAAACAACATAACTGGCACACCCAATACCAAATTGCAAATTAATTTTAAAAGTAGATGCTTCAAACAATGGAATAGGTGCGGTTCTGGAGCAATCACACAACAATATAAATACTTTTAGAGTATTTTCATGACCCAGTCATTAAATTGAAGGTAATTTGTTTGGGAATGGGGTCAGTTTTTTAAAAAAAAACAGTTTATTGGTTAGTCGACGTTTCGGCTATATTTAAGCCTTCTTCAGGACACTGAAAATAATTACAATAAATAAACATACACATCATTATACATATTGACTATTAGGATTAAAACAGATTAAAATTCAATAATAATCATCATCATTGTAATATTATTGAATTTTAATCTGTTTTAATCCTAATAGTCAATATGTATAATGATGTGTATGTTTATTTATTGTAATTATTTTAGTGTCCTGAAGAAGACTTAAATATAGCCGAAACGTCGACTAACCAATAAACTGTTTTTTTTTTTAAACTGACCCCATTCCCAAACAAATTACCTTCAATATAAATACACCTTTAGCATATTTTAAAAAAAAACTGATGCCAAAGCAACAACAATATTCGACATTTGACAGAGAACTTTTAGCGATTTACATGAGAAGTTGTTTTTACAGATCATAAACCTTTTATTAACATTTTGAATTCAAAAACAGAAAAGTCCAAGACAATTACGATATTTGGAATTTATTGATCAATTCACATTAGATATCAGACACATAAAAGGAAAAGATAACATTATTGCTGATAGTCTTTCTAGAGTAAAAGAAAACATTGTTAACATGATTGATAATTTCGAAGTAAATTTAGAACAAATACAACATGCGCAAGAGCATGATAAAGAGTTAACAGACCTATTAAAAACACAAAACGACAATAACACTAAATATAAACTGGTACATGAAATTGAATTTTCAAATAACATACTTTGGTGTGAAGTAACAAAAAATAAACGAACTTATATTCCAAAAGATTTTAGATTACAAATTTTTAACAGATTAGATAAAATGTCACATCCGGGCATTCGTGCAACAAAGAAAATGATTAACTCAAAATATTTTTGATCACGAATGAAAGACTGGACTAAATCTTGTGTAGATTGTCAATCTGCAAAGATATATAGATATACAAAAACTCTTATCGGATCATTCGAAATACCTAAAGGAACACATACATATAGACATAGTAGGACCACTTCCACCTTCAGAACATTGTAATTACATACTCACAGTAGTAGAAATATTTACTAGATGACCTGAGGCGTATCCATTGTCCAATATTTCTGCAGAAACAGTAGCTAAAACATTATGTTTTCAATATATATGTAGATTTGGTATACCATATACCGTAACCACAGACCAGGGTGACAGTTCGAATCAGCTTTATTTACAGAATTTACGAAATACATAGGTGCACATAAAATACACACAACAAGCTATCATCCACAAAGTAATGGGATGGTCGAAAGATTTCATAGAACATTAAAAACTGCATTAATAACAAAAACTAATAATAATAATCGTTGGAAAAATGAATTACCAATTATTTTATTAGGTATACGAGCTGCTATTAAGAGTGATTTAGGTTATTCATCTGCAGAATTAGTATATGGACAACCATTACGCCTTCCTGACGAATTTTTTACTGAATCCCATAATACCATTGGCAATTCTTCTTTATTAGTTAGTTTACGAGAAACATTTGCTAACCTTGGACCAACGACAAGCAAACATCACACTAAAGAAAAACCATTTGTTTCATCGAATTTAGATACATGTGATTACATTTTTATAAAATCTGAAAATGGAAAGTCTTGTTTGTCACCCATTTTTGAAGGTTATTACAAGGCTTTAAAGTGTTATCAAGAAACAATAAATATTTTTAAAAATGGTAGAGTTAACTGTTAGCATTGACAGAGTCAAATCAGCATTCATATTAACAGATAATATAGAAAACACTAACAAAAATGTTAAAGTTAAAGAAAACAACAAAAAAGAGTGTCTTTTGCAATAAATATTATAAGTAATTAACTAGGTACTATTATTTTTTATTGAGAGAGGGGGTATATGTAGTGGTAGCTTGATCCACTTATTTCAAGATCTACGTCTAGATGCCTAAAGAAATAGATCAGGACGGCGTATAATATTTTTGGTAGTGAAGGAAATGTTATAAATAAAATATAAAAATATATATCTTTGAGTACATGTGACATTTACAAAAGTCATATAACATTGAACTGTTATAAAATAAACCTTTGAAAAAGATATTCCTATTTAATTTGAAGCAAGTGCATATAACAAACAGTTGTATTTTTTGATGTTCACATTATGGTTCAAACTTAACACAGATTTTACCATTGAATAATGAGCCCACAAACTAGAACTCATCAGTTTTTATGCAATTTCCGAAAAGTATGCCAATAAAACGTTCTCAGAGTATTGAGTTACATTTTTTCCAGTACACCATTTCACCATTTCTCGAATTTGACAAAGACAGTTCATATCCTGCAGCAGATTTCGTCAACAGCAAATATTCTACAGCCATTCTAACCGTCTCTCCCATCTCGGAAAATTCTTCAGCTACCTACTTTTACACTCATTTTCAGTCCTTAGTCACTGTCAACCGACACGTCGCCAAATTTTAAATATTTGTTTTGATAGATGCAAGTACACGTATCTATGGTTTCGATAAATAAAGGTATATTTATTACGCGAACGATGGCCGGCTCAAGTAGCTCGGGTATTAATGTGCCTTGTAAACGATGCAAAGCCAAAGTTATAAATGGTATAAAATGTCAGAACTGCTCAAGTTATTTTCATTTAAGTTGTGCTAAACTGTGTACAAAGTTTTCTGATGACAAAAGTGCAGTTCTGTGCTGTGAAATGGAATTAAGGCAGGCAAATATTGCCGAAGTAGACACCGCATTCTATGATGCACTGGACGAGATGATGACGTCCACGGATAGAACTGTCGACCCACGTATATTTTCTTACGTGCTTAAGCAAACAGATTTGCTAATAAGTGAATTACAAGACAAGGTAAATCTCCTAAATAGGCAAGTTGTTATTATCGGAACATCGGATTAAACCAATTGCGCCGCAAAAACAAACGCTAGCAAATAAAACTGCAAAAAGTGTTTCCGAAAAAGCCAAGCCGGTGGAGGCATCCGATAAATCTAAGGTGTCAAAAAACAATAATAAACAGACTAATGTTTGCGTGACTAATAAACAACTGTCAGCTGATTTACTACAGGAGCAGTCGCAATTGAAATGTAAGGATGTAATTTCTCTATCAACCCACAGTCAACATAACTCTGTTGACTTACCTGGAAGTGTAAAGCTACAAGAAGGTAGCGCCTCTGAATGGCGTAAAGTCAGTTACAAAACGTGAACGGAGGAATCATATGGTGGTTGGCAAAAATACAGAGTCTTTGATTAGAGCCGTACCAAAGTTATCATCCCTGCATGTTTATAGGTTGGACACGGATACGACGGAATCGGAACTAATTAACTCATTGTCTGCTAAATTTCCGGAGGCGGAGGTCACTTGCGAAAAACTTAACTCTAGAAATCCGCAACTGTACTCTTCCTTTAAAGTAAATATTTATGAGGAAAATTATGCCAAAGCCATGATGCCGAGTATATGGCCGGACGGCGCGTGTATCAGACGGTTTTTTCATATGCGAGTGAAGACAAACATGAAAACTTAACTGCTAATTCTGGTGGAAGCGCTTTGGTCTATACTGATGGTGTGAAGTCAGTTCAATGTAAACTGTCTATTGATGTGATTCGTGATAACCTGGGTAGGGAGGGCATTGTGAGTATATTTCATGTTAATATTCAGTGCTTAGCTAATAAAGTAGACCAGATTAATGTATTTCTCAATGACTTGTCTTTTGATGTTTTTTGTTTATCAGAGCATTGGCAAGTAATTGACAATTTGGAAAGACTGAATTTCTACGGTTATTCTTTAGTAGCGAATTTTTGTAGAAAAACTTACAAACATGGGGGTGTTGCCCTTTATCTGAAAGATAATTTAAGTTACAGTGTTAAATTGCGACTGTTTCAACGTTGGAATCGATATGGAGTGTTGTGGCATTGTAATGTTGCGCAGTAAGATTTTGGTTATAACGATATACAGGTCATGTGATGGGAAAGATAATATATTTCTAGATAAATTCGAACTCCTTTTGAAAGATTTCATTGTAAGTTATAAAAAAATTATTATAATCGGGGACTTTAACATAAATTTCAGGACGAATACCGAAATACTTGTGGATTTTTCTAATTTGTTGACTCAGCATGGTCTTACTACTACTATAACTGATTATACCAGAGTCACTGCAACGAGTGCTTCCTGTATTGATAATGTCGTAACAAATTTGTATGATTCTGATTTTGTATCTGGGGTGTATGATCCTTGCTTTTCGGACAATCGTGGTCAGTATATATTTATCAATAATGATGTTCCGGTTAGTGATACTAATTGTATATCTAAAAGAATAATTACGAATAATGGTATTAATAAGATGAGGGGCATATTATCTAACGCGAACTGGGAAATTTTCGATCATGTGAATGAGAATGTTGATGATTTGGCAACGGCATTGGTAAATGTCGTTGATGATGCGGTACAAAAGTCATTCCGGATAAAAAAAACTAATGTAAATAAAAAGAACTTACCAGTTCACTGGTTCAACGCTACTTTAAAGGCAGCCAGGGAAACATTATCTAAGGTTAAGTTGGTGTGTGATGTAACACGTAGTGTTAACGATATTGCTGTTTATAATAGCTTAAAAAAGGATTATAAGAATCTTATCAAAAAGACAAAAAGACAAGCTTACGACTGTTTTATTACTGCTTCTAGTAACACCTCAAGAGCTAGTTGGCAAATTATTAATTCTGAAAGAAACAAAAAAACTAATAGTGATATTCCTCTTAATTTTACTAGTGACAAATTTAATGACTATTTTTGTGGTATAGCAGACAGCGTTATTAAATCTCTGCCTGATATGTCGCACTCTATTACACCTAACTATTGGGAAAATTTTCCTTCACCTTCTTCTTCCTTTGGTTTGTTCCCGGTTGAAACCGACGAAGTTTCTACTGTCATTAAGGGTCTAAAGCGCTCTAACAGTTTAGATGTCCTAGACCTAAATAGGCGTATTGTTATGGAAACTTTTGACCTAATTGTGCAACCTTTTACCATTTTAATTAACTTAATGTTCACTAATGGCATATTTCCTGATATATTTAAATTTAGTCGAGTTAATCCCATTTTTTAAAAAGGCGATCGACATATAATTGATAATTACCGCCCGATTTCGATTATATCTTACTTTGGTAAAATAAAATAATTTTGAAAAATAGACTCTCCAGTTATTTTGAATCCAACTGTATTTTGTTAAATAATCAATATGGCTTCCGCCGTGGTAGGTCTACCATACAGGCCTTACAGAAAACTGTTGAGTAGATAGTAATGGGACTAGAAAGTGGAGAACACGTAGCTGTTACGTTGTGTGACTTGACAAAGGCATTTGATTGTGTCTCACACGACTTACTACTGCGAAAGCTAAGTTGCTATGGTGTTAGAGGTTGCGCCCTCAATCTGTTCTCAAGTTATTTGAAAAACAGACGTCAGTGTGTTTCAGTGAATGGTAATACTTCCAGGTTTAACCGTATTGATCACAGTGTTCCGCAGGGTTCTGTTTTGGGGCCCTTGCTTTTCGCAATATATCTTAATGACTTTTGCTTTGCTATCGCACCTAATAAGTGTGTACTATTCGCAGATGATACCACCCTTATTAATATGAATAAAGATTCCTCATGTCTAACTGAAGATTCATCTAACATGCTATCTAAAGCCATAAATTGGTTTATATTTAACAATCTTAAAATTAATAGAGATAAATCCCAGAGTATAACGTTTACCACTACTCCAGGGCATGTAGAACTTAAGTTTGTTAAAATCCTTGGTATTACAATTGATAATAAATTGACTTGGTCTGACCATGTTGAGTCCATGAATAAAAAGTTGTCTGGGGTAGTTTTTTTGTTAAGGCAACTGAGAGAGGTGATTAGCACTGATACTTTAAGATCAGTTTATTTTTCCCTCTTTAATTCCATCTTGTCTTATGGTATTGTGCTTTGGGGGGCTGCTCTAGCGCTTTAAAAACCTTTAGAATCCAAAAAAAAAGCCATTCGTATTCTGTCCAACGTAGGTTATAGAGATCATTGTCGCCAACTTTTTGTGAACCTTGCAATTATGCCCTTGCCATCGCTATTTGTTTATAACTGTTTATTGGATATTCATAAGAATATTGCCAGTTACACGGTTCAGTCTGATATACATAATTACTGTACCCGTACTTCTGAATTCTTGCGGCTACCTAGATATCGCTTAGCATTGACTGCGAGAAATTCCTTAAATTTAAACATGTACAATGTCCTCCCAACACATGTAAAATCACTATGTTATGTAAAATTTAAGTTGTGTGTAAAGAATTATTTGCTGTCTAAATGTTTTTATTCCGTTCCGGACTTTATGTATAGTGTTCATGACTTTTAGTTGTCTTTTACTCTAACGTGTATTACGTTGTAAAGCAAATTTTATTGTTAGATCTATGTGTATTTCTATATGTCTAGTGCTTTAGTTCTATTTTTTTTGTTGTTTTTATTGTGTTCCTTGACTAGCTACTATATGTTATGTATTAATGTAGATCAATAAATTCTATTCTATTCTATTCTATTCTATTCTATTCTATTCTATTCTATTCTATATACAGGGTGAGTCAAAATTCACTCCCCGGCCGACGGATATACAGGCTGTTACAAATTTGCTTCTCACTACAGGGATCTCGGAAACGGTAAGAGGTACGAAGGGGCAAAGTTGCGTAATAAGGAGACCAACATTATGCCTCTAAAAATTCAAGGCTAAATGATTAGTTTTCGAAATATTTGAAAAAAAAAATAAATTTTGGAAATCCGTTTTTGTTTCATTTCAGCCTTGTTTGAGGTGATATTGAAAGAAGAACACTTTCTCATGGCCACTTTTTGCCCTCTATCAAATGGCATAATCAATTTTTATATGTAACGTTTCGTCTCTCCAGGACCATTATCAACTTCATTTTTTTAAATACGACCCTGGAAATTTTATTACATTTTTTACAAACCTTCATGACCCCCAATACTGTACTGCCTCAGCCCGAATCAGATTCAAACGTTTTGTCTCGAAAAATATGTCTTCAGTGTATTCGTTCCAAATTTATCTAACAATAAATTATTTATTTAGATTTCTTTATTTATTGAATTAATGTACACTGTAAGTGTCGTTAGACCCTGTGAAATCCATCTAGTTATTTAAACTATTACCAGCACGCATTAAAATAAAAAATTATTAGTTTTATTCCTGTGTCCATAGTTATTTCTAGGCTTCTCGAGTGCTCAAAATTCAAACAAATTCCGATCTATTTTTTTCAAGATATTCATACAAATACATCTAACATGCTCTTTCACAGTTGCGGTTACATTTTCAACCTTTACCAAAACGAACATGTTTTTGAACATTTACTGAAATTTTTTAAATAATAATATTCAGTTGGCATTATGGTTGTCATAATACAATTAAAATATTAATAATGTTTTAATTTTGACGCAACAATTTATTGAGATATGCATGTATTACCAAGTGATGGTAATAGTTAATAATAATAAATGTTTTATTGTAACGCGTGGTGGTAATAGTTTAAATAACTAGATGGATTTCACAGGGTCTAAGGACATTTACAGTGTACGATAACTCAATAAACAAAAAAATCTAAATAAAAAATTTAGATAAATTTGGAACGAATACTGAAGATGAATTTTTCGAGGCAAAACGTCTAAATCTGGTTCGGGCTGAGGCAGTACAGTATTGGGGGTCATGATGGCTTGCAAAAAATGTAATAAAATTTCTAGGGTCGTATTTAAAAAAATGAAGTTGATGATGGTCCTGGAGAGACAAAACGTTACATACAAAAATTGATTATGCCGTTCGATAGAGGACAAAAAATGACCATGAGAAAATGTTCTTTTTTCAATACCACCTCAAACAACGCTGAAATTAAACAAAAACGGATTTCCAAAATTTCGGTTTTTTTCAAATATTTCGAAAACTAATCATGTTAGTCTTGATTTTTTAGAGGCATAAGCGAATTTGCAACAGCCTGTATATTCTAAAATAAAAAATAAAACAAAAATGTAGAATACTAAAATCTCGAAAGCGGAGCCGTTTTCGAATAAATTATTAATTTTAGTTCAATAAATGCACAATTTTCGACTGACTAATCAAGTTGACCGGACAAAAATCTTATCGACACGGATTTACTTGATAGTGACGTATAATATTTATTTGACTTTTAGTATTTGTTGTTGAGTTAAAAATGGCAGAGTTTGCTTATACCAACAGAGAATACGTCGATATGATTAAAGCTTTAGGAGCCTGTAACAATGACGCCCGTGCTGCCAAGCTTTTGTACAGGGAACAATTTCCGAATCACCATCATTCCGATCACAAAATTATCCAAAATGTAGAAATACGTACTCTAAAAAGATGCGTAACTTCAAAACGTTCTTTGTATGCCGGTCAGCCTCGAAAATTCACATGGCAACAGGAAGAATGGTTACTGCAGGATGTTGAGAAAAATCCTACCACCAGTAAGTACATGCATATTATCAAGAAACAGGCATCATGTCCAATCCACTGGACATATATGTCTTCAAAGGTACAGCTTGTATCCGTATCATGTAGAGCCAATTCAAACGCTGCATCCCGGAGACTACCAATTAAGAGTAAATTTGTGCAGATGGACATTACAAGAATTTCAGATTTTTTCTATAATGTTTTATTTACCGATGAAGCTCATTTCAACCAACAAGAAGTTTTCAATCACCACAAATCTTCATTATTGGCATTATGAGAATTCTCATGAAAAACGTCAGCGGAATCAGCAAAGACGTTGGTCTGTAAATGTTTGGATAGGTATTTATTTTTGTGAGAACATTTTGCCAGGTTTGTTAGAAGATATTCCTCTACAACAACGTGCAACTATGTGGTTTCAGCATGATGGTGCACCCACACATGCCACATTACAAGTATGACATATTTTGAACCGCCGTTTTACTAATAAATGGATTAGACGGGGTGGACCAACACCATGGCCACCCCGGTCTCCTGACTTGACTCCGATAGACTTTTGGTTATGAGGATACATAAAAGAAAAGGTTTATTTTACTGTGCCTGTGCAGGATGATGTTATTGGCAGGATTTATGAAGCAGTAGCAGAAAAAAATGAAGCTAATTTCTTTTCTGTTGCCAGGAGTTTCCACCACAGATTACAGAAGTGTATTAACAAAAATGGTAATGTTTTTGAAGGTTAGCCAAAGCCAGAAGGATCTTCGTTTTTGCTATTTCTTATTTTGTATGGATTTAAATGGATTTTAATGGTGGCGATTTAACAAAAAAATTATAAATTTGAATTTTTCTTTACAAAATTTTCAGAAAACGGTTCCGCTTTCGAGATTTTAGTATTCTACATTATTATTCTTTTTTATTTTAGAATATATATCCGGCCGCTTGGGAGTGAATTTTGACTGACCCTGTATAGTGAAATAAGTTAAAGTTTCAATGCTACAAGCTTTATTTAAAATTCTTTTTTTTTTCTTAGTTATTTTAATCATTTTACCTAGAATTTATAATGTTTGAAGAAAAAATAGTATATGATGTTCGGAGAGTAAGATACTTTATGTGCTTCGCTTGGATTGTCTGACTTACTACGTTTACCAGACAAACTTTCCACGCTTAGCACATAAAGTATCACTTATTCTCCTAACATCATATTATATTATTATTATCAACTTTTGGTATTAATCAAATTAAAATTAAAAAAAAATTATATTAATCATCATCGCTATTGTAATTAATTAGTTGGAAAATTTTGAATCTCAAATATCTATGTTAACATCTCAATGAGACACAAAATTTTGGATAAATACCGTCCATATAATAAATAATAAATTACAGCATCTACATGAGGACAGTATCCCACTGTGCGTTTGCTATTAGGACAATCGCAACAATAACGCTGAATGCTATTGTAATTAGTAAAAAGAAATGTAGACAATGTAAATATGATATATTTTGCTACTTATATGATTTGATTTTACTTCTGCTTTAATTGTTAGGTGCGGATTTTACATATTGAATCGAAAGATTGCTTTCATTGTCCAATAATTCTGCCAAATAAGATAGATCCTGTGAATAGAATCTGGAGTTGATCTTCACTTAAATGCGGAAAATCAAGTAATTCAAGTCAAACGATTAAGCGTAAATTTTTTCGATTCCAATGCTGTCTTAAAGCTTGGCTTATTTTCTACATCCATCCTACTTTTCATGTATGTCGTTTGAGACTCAAAATATTCCAATTATAATTAATTATAATAGCGATGATTAAAATTGTTTTTTCTCTTTAATTTGATTAATACGAATAAGTTGATAATAATTATAGAATTAAAATTAAAAAATTACTGTTTCTTTCTTTGTTTTTTTACAATGATTCTAATTTATAAAATGTTTATACATGTTAAGTATGTATTCTTATATAATGTGGCACACGTTGAATTTTATTTATTTTAAAGTGTTATACCAACTTTTTTTTATAGAGTTTTATGAGTAATAATACACATAACACAATATAACATAGTTGAGGGTTGTTTTGTAAATTCAGAGTATTGTGTGATTTTGGGTGACACAAATATTGATTTGTTAAAGGATAATGCAGTTGTAAAGACGTATAATGATTTATTGGAAACATTTAGTTTGTTGCAAGTAATTAGTGAACCTACGAGGTCATTTTCTTTAATCGATCATATTATAGTATCCGAGGAACAGCGTGTTCTAGAATCTGGTGTAATTCCTGTAGATTATTCTGATCATGATGTGGTTTACGCTACTCTTAATGTAAAAAAAAAACTAAAATTGAGGCTCGTTTTTTAACGACGAGTGTTCAAAAACTTTGAAGAAAATAGTTTTATAAATGACTTAGCCTCGTCAAACCTTGATGTAATTTTTTTTATAGACAATATTGATGCTAAAATTAACTTTTTGAATAATACATTATTATCTCTTTTTGACAAATATGCACCGATTAGAAATTTAAAAGTTTCAAAGCCCTATTCTCCTTGGATAACAAATAACGTTAAATTGTTAATATCACTTCGTAACAAGGCTAAAGTAAAGTTTAACAGAACTAAATTGCAGAGATTGGCAGTACTACAAAATGCTTCGCAATTTTATAACAGTTACTATAAAATTTTTGAAAAACTTATGTACTACCAACTTCGTGAATATCTCGAATTAAAGAGAATATTACCAGAAGAGCAGTCTGGGTTTCGCAGTGGCTACAGTTGTACTACGGCTTTACTTTAAGTTAGTAACGATATCATTGAAGCTACGGATAATGGCCTTAATACTGTTTTAGTGATGTTGGACTTTACAAAGGCATTTGATACCATTAGTCATATGTTATGCAAAATTCTTGAAATAATTGGTCTAAGTCCAGGAGCTCTGGCTTTGTTACAAAGTTATCTTTCCGATCGTAGGCAAATGGTGAAGATGAACAATAGACTATCTAATACTAGGGAGGTAAGGAGTGGTGTCCCTCAGGGATCCATACTTGGTCCTCTATTGTTCATTACATATACCCATATATTTCCTAAATGTGTTAAATTTTCGAATCTTCATATGTATGCTGACGATACTCAGTTGTATTATTCTTTTGCGGAAACTGATACTCTAACAGTGATGGCTAAAATTAATTCCGATTTACAACAAATATATGAAATTTCTCTTAAGCATAATCTCTTCCTAAATACTAGTAAATCACAGGTTCTTTTATTTGGTAGCAAACCTTCATGTGTACGAATAAAATTATTCTTTGGAATCCACATTAATAATATTAAAGTACCTATTGTTGAATCAGCTAAAAACTTGGGATTGATAATTGATAACACATTTAGATATAGAGAACATTTAAACAAATGTCTACAACGTGCTTATATGAATCTCAAAATGTTGTACCCACATAGATTTTATTTAACAAATTTAACCAGTGAAACTACTACTGTCAGTCTCTGGTTTTATCTCAATTCAATTATTGTTCCCAAGTATTTTCTATATGCCTAACGTCATATGATCTGCATAGAGTTCAAAAATTGCAAAATTCTTGCTTAAGGTTTATTTATGGAATAAGAAAATTTCACCATATATCACACAAACTCAAAGAAAGTAATTGGCTTAATATGAAAAATCGTTTTCGCTTGTACTCTCTGTGTTTATATCATAAAATCATAACTAAACCTGTTGCCTTCATATTTATATAATCTCATTACATATAGTACGGATGTACATAATATAAATATACGGAGAAAAAGCGCACAAAACTGCATTATATGAGAGAACGTTTACATATAATATCTATAAAATGTATAACATCCCTCTAGAATTAAAACATTGCTCAAACGAAGTTTTCAAAAAAAGACTGTCAGTGCTACTATGTGAAACTCAATATTAATGTTGTAACCTCTTGTTTTATTTATTGTGTCATTTATTGTTTTTATCATATTGTTTCATCTACTGTTTCATTTATTTATAAAACATCTCTATCCGATTATATACATAATTGTAGTAAGTTCACTATCCACTTTTATAACAAAATTTATGATTATGATTATGATTATGATTATGATTATGATTATGATTATGATTATGATTATGATTATGATTATGATTATGATTAT
>NW_019419181.1:97447-141965 GCF_000390285.2 Anoplophora glabripennis | reverse complement strand
ATAAATTATTATTATTATTATTATTATTATTATTATTATTATTATTATTATTATAAGTATTATTATTATAAGTATTACACCATATATTATTTCAGTGATTGTAAGTCATAGAGAACACTGGAATAATAATTATTATATTTTCATTAATTTTTTTAGTGTAATTATTCGAAAAAATACAAAAAAATAAATAAAATATGCTCTTTAAGGTTATCTAAAACCTCGCATTGGTTTTACCTTCCTAGCTCAATTAGTTTTCGAGATATGTCTCTTTGAATAATAGTCATGCGTACGCTTATTTTTTTCCCATTTCAAAGTTAAAGCAGAGTGCGGCGGCAAAACACATGAATCGTGTTAATACATCAAGTTGATATTAAAACATAAGTTTTGATATAGGTTGTCATTTGGGGGCCGATTCGTCCTACTCATCCGGCTAAACCCTTTTCTAAAATGTGTCTAAGGACACTGGAAAAAACATGTATGTATACCAAGAATTATCACTAAAATACTGTTTATTAATATCATATAGAACAAAAAAACACTTTTCTAAATAAGTATAGAAATTGTCAGAATACTGGGGGAAAAAATATATACAGGGTGTCCCGGAAATGGTGGGCAATCTCTCGGATATGGATAGATAATGAGAAAATAATGTCACAAGTTCATATAAAATTTTTTCCTCCGGGCTCACCCTGTAGAGTTATTAGCTCTTGAAGTTGAGAATTAAAAATGGTTTTTTTTTGCTGTAACTTTTGTATTTTTCAATAAATTTTGAAAATTTTTTGGCTGGATCTATAATTTTTGAAGCAGCTTAGGATGATAATATGAAATCCTCGATAATAATTATGGGGGCCCGGGGGCAAAGCACCCCCCACCAAAATTTGTAGAAAAAAAATTTTTGTTCCACTATACCCCAAATTTTCCATCATTTTATAAAAATTTATGGTATTTTACGTAAAAAAGGTATACTTGAATATCCATAAAATAGATATTTTTTGAGATAAACCCGTTTAAAAAGGAAGGTACGTACCATTTAATTTGTGACATTTTATTTAACAGAAACACAGGTTTAATCGTAGTTGGCTTTTACATATCAGAATAAAGGACAAATAATTTGCAATAGCAGTGTTCCAAATTATGAGAATTTGGACTTAACTAAACTAACTAAACGAAAAGTGCATGACAATCAAAATTTTGTAACTAATATAATTCATAATAAATTCTCAATATTAGTTCCACCTTCTCTTATACAAATACGAGCTCGTTTAACAGAAGACTGTTGCACTCTCCATAACATTTCAGGATTTTGTCGTATTTCATTTGCACAATAAAAAATCCTTTCTTCTAATTCTTCTCTAGTGGTTACAGGTGTGGAATAAACAAGATTTTTCAAGTGCCCCCAAAAGAAAAAGTCAAGTGGGTTCATATCTGGAGTTCGGGCAGGCCAATGAATAGGTCCACCGCGACCTATCCAGCGATTAGGATATACCTCGTTTAAATGGTCCCTTACTGCAACACTAAAGTGAGGCGGCGCCCCATCGTGCATGAATATCAGTGCATTTCTGGTTTCAAGATCAACATCTTCTAACAGTTGTGGTAATTGATGCACAAGGAAATCTAGGTAACGTTGACCAATCAGTCTAGGGGGTAACACAAATGTACCCAATAAGTAAAGACCAATAATTCAACTCCAAACTTTAACATAAAATTGTCTTTGGTGCCTAGTTTCAATAATAACATGTGGGTTCTCATCAGACCAATAATGTAAATCATGGGAGTTAATAACTCCATTCCTCCCAAAACTTGCTTCGTCAGTATACAGAATTAATCTCGTAAACATAGGATTTTGCTCATGTCTCTGAAGAAACCATTGAGAAAACTGTACTCTTGCACGAAAATCATCAGGATTAAGAGCATGCACTTTTTGGATATGGTAAGGGTGAAGAAACTGTTCTCTAAGGATTCTTGCAACAGTGGTCTTTGGAACATTGGTAAAAGAAGATAATGACCTAATGCTAAATGTTGGATGAGCAGCAACTTCGTCCAGTATATTTTCCTCTACTTCAACTGTACGTGCTGTTCGCGGGGCACCCCTGTTTGCAGTAACAGGAGCAAACTGACCTAAAGACATTAAAATTTATTTAATATCCATTTTGTTTAATAATAGTAATCGTATTTTACCAGTTTCTCTTAATCTTTGATCAATACGTTCGAAAGTTTTGCGATCCGGAATCCTTCTATTAGGATAAGAATGCTGATAAAATCTTCTTGCTGCCGAAGCATTACAAAGAGCCCGCCCGTACATTAAATGCATATCAGCATATTCTTCATTGGAATACTCCATATTTTATAACAAATTATGAGTTATGAGATGAGTCTTAGATTTAAAACTACGTATTTGACAAGTTTGACAATTTAATTGCCTTTGGCATACTCTGACATGTCAAAAGCCAACCACGATTAAATCTGTGTTTCAATTAAATAAAATGTCTCAAATTAAATGGTACCTTCCTCTTTAAACGGGTTTATCTCAAAAAATATCTATTTTATGGATATTCAACAAGTATACCTTTTTTACGTAAAATACCATAAATTTTTATAAAATGATGGAAAATTTGGGGTATAGTGGAACAAAAATTTTTTTTCTACAAATTTTGGTGGGGGGTGCTTTGCCCCCGGGCCCCCATAATTATTATCGAGGATTTCATATTATCATCCAAAGCAGCTTCAAAAATTATAGATCCAGCCAAAAAATTTTCAAAATTTATTGAAAAATACAAAAGTTACAGCAAAAAAAAACCATTTTTAATTCTCAACTTCAAGAGCTAATAACTCTACAGGGTGAGCCCGGAGGAAAAAATTTTATATGAACTTGTGACATTATTTTCTCATTATCTATCCATATCCGAGAGATTGCCCACCATTTCCGGGACACCCTGTATATATACCACAAATTGTTAAATAAAAATTTTATTCAAAAAGTTTTAAAAATTAATTTACATGTAAAATAGTATTTTTTATCTACTTCCACTTTTCATCGTTCCACATAATAACGTTGACAATGGAGAACTGATCTTCGGGGCACATTTTTTCCATTAAATATTCTTCCATCTATTGCACCCACAATGGCTTAGGTCAGTATGTTAGACAACGGCATGTTTTAGGCTCCGTCTACATTGAGAAATGTGTTTTTCCAATCGATGTCACAAACATTCAATGGTAGAGAACAATGGGACAAAATACAAATTCTTTAAAAATAACAAGATACAAAAAATTCTTTAAAAATTACAAAATACAGAAGTTTATTATAGAATTTCAAGTTAGACTTATCGCTAGATCGTTCCATGGTGCTATTGCTGAATATATCAGAAAACTGATACTTACTGTTTAGAGGTTTATCATATATACGTAAACAAATTTAAGATTACCAGAGGGAAGACTAAAAAGTTTTATTCCAATAATGTAGAAATAACATACATTTGTTCTAAATAAATCAAGTATGATATGTTAATTAGAGAAAGAAAATTTATAGGAAAACCTGTTCAATCGCATATAATTAAAGGTGATAAGGTCTGACCAGTTTGTTAATTAAAAACTATTAACTGAAATGGGTGCACCCGGTTTACGAAGTAAACGGTCACATCTACCTGCGTTAACAAGTGGACAACTTTCTAGATCGGTCCTATATAAAGTGGAATATTACATAATGACTTAAGTACACAGTTCTCCAAGGGTAACTGTAGCAATACAATTCAAAATGAATCATGTTCTAAGACTATCACTTTGAGTGATGAATGCTCCTCCAATCAACAAATCGTCCCTCTTATCACTTAGGGGGGTATAATCCAAGAAATGGATATACACATACGCCTCTACGTGATAATAGGGACGAAATGTTTCAAAACATTGCAAGAGCTAGTGAAATGTTAGTGTTTCATTAGCAATTGGTGACCATAGATCAACCATTGTGATAAGGGAATCATATAAGATATATAACGCTAACTATTAAGGATTTTATAGCAACATGATATTTTTTATATAGGTTTATTTTACGAGTTTACTTGTACTAATTTTGATAATATGGAGGTTTAGTAAAAGTAAAAATTGAGGAGGGGGGGGAATAAAACTTGGTCCGAGGAGTGAATTAAAACTGTCCGCTACGTGAAAAACGGCCAAGACGTCATTGCAATGGAGGAGTATTATTGTCTATAATGAGAATAAGTGATCTAATTTCTGGTCGATTAGTAGAATTTAACCATTTGGTTCAGTGACTCCAAAGATCTTGATGAATTCTTTGAAGTAGCTGTCGGTGAGTTAAGTGATTTAAATTTTCATCGCATAGAATAACATCAGTAATAACAGTGAGCGGTTGCAATGTAAAGGGGTAAATGCTGAAAAATTATACCGATCAGAACTAACCGATGTTAATGGATACAAATTATCAATTAATTCTGTCTAGAGTTAAATTGCCTACGACTATGTAGCGCAATTCAAGGACGCACGCGACATCGTCAAACGGGCCCCCCACTCCACGCCCTTCTATCTTTCAACGTGCCACAGCACAGAATGAGAAGGGCAGTGTGGACAAAACTGCAACTAAAGGTGGTGCAAGGCTGTTTATTAAGTTATTTTTCAGTAACAACTGTTACATAACAAAAATTGCTAAATAAAGAACTGAAATAACATACGTGGTTTTAACTCAATCTTCAATGCAAGCGAATATACAGCCCGCTAGAAAAACACGAATCGAAGCTGCCCGCATGTCAGCAACAGACCTCTGAACCGGGACAAAACAAATTCTATTTGGCAAAGTAAACATTTAATTACCAATTACACAAAGCAAATGACACTTCATATTTTTAAGAGTTTTATTAGATTTAACAAAACAAAATAGATGCCTTTATCACTATGTGAATTATTAATAAGGCCACAACGTGCAATAAACCTGCGCAAAACTGCCAAAAAAGAAATGGTGGTTAAGTCCGATACTAATTCAAGATGAATAGCTTTTGTAGTTATACAAAATAATAGAGGTCTTATGGATTGTTGAACTACAAGTCCACACCTGCACGTAAAAAGACTACTTGGTGTAATATGGAGTATAAATTTCCCATGATGAGTTAATAAGTTTTAGCATGAACTCTGGAACATTATACATTTCTATAAAACGTGGTATTTAGAAGAAAAAATCTATAAATTTTGAAACGGTAAAAATTGGACAGTTTCATGTCCGACGTAAAAGTATTTTTTGTGGATTTGTTCAACAAATAAATTTGCTAACTTTGTTTAATAAAAGAGAAAATTTATTTTCGTAACTAAGAGACGAATGACAACCTTCCACCAACTTTATGAATTTTTTGCTTGTTGATAAAAATATATAATTTATGAAAAGGTTTTAGTAATTTTTGTTTATTATTTACCTTAAGCTCATCAGCAAAGAAAATTAATGGTTCGATTTAACTAAAACATGTAGGGAAGTGTGAAGTTCTTTATATGAAAAATATTTCATTTTTAGGAAACCAATAATTATTGGAAAATTGTAAAATGTAAACGTGAATCCATATTATTGAATCTAATGATGAATAACCGTTAGATAAAACATTTAAAAAATTATATTCATTAGTTTTTGTAGTGCTCAAAGCAGATTTCTTTCCTTCTTCAGAAAATACTAAACAAACTTTGGCATGGGCGTAGTCAAGGGGGCAGAGTGGGGCCACACCCCTCCCCCCAATTGTTGCTGCATGCTGCAAGTTTCAAAAATAATATCATTATTACTGGAGTGAAACGAAAAAGTTGTAATGAACCAGTGTCATTATTCGATGGCTAGAAATTGGCCTCGATGATTTGGGATCGAGGGGGATTGTCCCTCTTTATCCTGCCTCATCTCGTGTAGGCCTGGACAGCCTTCGTAGGTGGGCCCCATCCGTCGTCTACCCCGACCGCAAATGCGGCCGGTGTAGGCGCTTTGTGGGACCTCCTTTTGTCCTGGCTGGGCCCCGCCGGCTAGGGCCCTTTCTTCTGGCGCTCTTCTTGCTTCGCCGGCTCGTCTGTGTAAACCCCGGGGGTAGTGTCATGTTTATGTGTGGTATGGTTGGGTAGGGTAGTGCGGCTATGCAGCCTGGGATGCGCTTTGCTAAGGTGGCCCTTAGGCTAGCGCGGGAGGGGAGGGTTAAGGAGGGTATGGGGGGTGTGTGTGTGTGTGTGTGTGTGTCGTTGTCTTCGTTTCTTGATCCTGGCTGTCTCTGAAACAGAAAAGGTTAGCGGGCAGGGGGGGGGTCATTGGGGTGGTCACCCAGGGTCAAAAAGTTGGTGTCTAGGTCTTTTGTGTTTGTCGGTCACGTCGGGTACGTAGTCAACGGCTTGCCTGAGGAGGGGATTGTCATGTCTAGCGGCTACGTCAAATCGTTTCTCCGCGTTTTGTCTTATTGTCTGTGTAGCGTTTGTGTATTGTAAGTCTCGTAATATGTCAGTGTTTCTTACGTACCAGGGCGCGTCGGTGGCCGTGCGGAGGGCTATGTTTTCCACAGCCTGTAATGACTTTAAGTGGCTTTTTGCCGCGTGACCCCACGCCGTGGAGGCGTAGGTTAGCTGCGGTTGAAGTACCACCTTGATAAGCGTTCGCTTATTCCTTAAACTGAGGGTGTTTCCACCTTTGAGTAAGGGATAGAGCCTAGCCCTGGTGGTCTTCGCTCGCGCCACCGTCTCCACGATGTGCGGTTTCCACGTGAGACGCTGGTCCATCGTCACGCCCAGGTATCGTGTTTGTCGATTCCAGGAGATGGGTTCCTGGGATAGTGTCAGTCTGTCGAGGTTTTGTGGGATTTTTCGTTTGGTAAAAAGGATAGCCGAACTTTTGTTGGGATTAATTTTGACTTTCCACCTGTTGCACCAGGTTTCAAGTTGGTCTAAGGAGTTTTGGAGGAGGGAGACGGAATATCTAGGATCTACGGATTGGGATGTGATTGTCAGGTCGTCGGCGTATAAGTATATGTTGGTGTTGGGGGGATGTGGGATGTCGGAGTTGTAAATGGTGTATAGGTGTGGGGACAGGACGGTGCCCTGGGGGACACCGGCCTCCATGGGACGGGTGGTGGAAAGGGAATCTTGGATTTGGATGCGGAATTTTCGGTGGTGTAGGTAGGATTTTATGAGTTTGGTAAAGGATATGGGATATTGGTTGGTGAGCATTTTCATCAGTAGGCCTTCATGCCAAACCGTATCGAAGGCCTTTGCGACGTCCAGGAAGACAGCACCAGTGTACTGTCCCCTGTTGAAGGCCGCCGTGATGTGCTCGGTAAGGCGAAGGATTTGGAGTTCAGTGGAGTGATTGGGTCGGAAGGCGAACTGCTCGTCTGGAATGACTTGCAGTTCTTGGGAGTGGGTTCTTAGACGGGTTAGGATAATTTTTTCTACCACTTTGCTCATAGCCGGGAGCAGGCTAATGGGCCGGTAGTTGGATGGGATGGTGTGATCTTTGTTGGGTTTTGGGATAAGGATTATGTTTGCTGTTTTCCAGCGGGTAGGGAAGTGTCTTAGTCTGAGTGTCGCGTTTGTTATGTTTAGTAGGGCCATGAGGCCCTTGTGTGGTAGTCGTTTAAGTGTCGTGTTATGTATATTGTCGGGTCCGGGGGCTTTTCTGTTTTTAAGTCTGCGTATTGTCAGTCTTAGTTCGTCAGGTGTTGCGGGGGGGATTATGTCATTGTCTGGCTCTCTGTCGACGCGTCGGGCCGCGCGCTCAGCCACTATCTCGAATTCCTCGTCTTCGTCGGGCAGCTGAGGCAGTCTACACTGCAGTTCCAGGCTATCGGCGAAAGCCTCGGCCTTTTCCTGGTTCGTGTAAACCACCCCCACACTACCGTGGATTGGAGGAATTTTACGGCGAGCGGTCTGTCGCAGGGCCCTCTGCGTTTTCCAGAGGCTGTTGTCTTGTGGATCCAGCGACTCCAGGTGCCTAGCCCAGTTATCCTGGGCCAGTTCATCCAGAGCCGCCTTCACCCGTCTGTTAAGTACGTTTAAGTCATGTCTGTGTCGGGGGAGTCGGGTGCGGGTGGCAAGCCGTTTCGCACGTCGTCTGTCACGTATTAAGTTTTTTATGTCATCGGGGAGGGTGCCCCGGGGGTTTGTCAGTCGGGGGACAATAGTCTCCGTCGTAGTCTGAGTCAGGGCGTTTTTAATGTCAGTCTCAAGGGAGAGGATTGCCGCCTCCAGATCATGGGTGGTTTCGATGACTGGGAGCGCCATGTTTCCTTGCATTACTGTTCGGAAACGCTCCCAGTCAGTGAACCTCCTCGTGAAGGTGCCTTCATATCTCTGTCTTCGCCCCAGATCCAGAAATATTGGATTGTGGGCGGAAGACCCTTCGTATTGGGTGGATATTTGGGCATTTAACGGTATAGATTTTAAGAGGGCAATGTCGATAACGTCGGGGCGTCCTACGGGTCCGTAATGTGTCGGTTCTGTCGGTCCGAGTATAGTCAAGTCGTCGTGTCTGTCTTGGTAATTCAGCAGGACGCGACCTCTTGTGGTCGTCGTCCCGCTGTGCCATATGGGGGACTTCGCGTTGAAGTCCCCGATGGCAATTGTCTGGGGCCAGGAAAGGATTTTGTCTAAGTCATTGTCAAGTAGTGGTAGTCTGGGTGGGTGGTAACAGGACACCACCGCAACGTCTCCATGCCGTAGCGATCTCACCGCTATCGCCACGGCCTCTGTGTTTTGAGTTTGGAGCCGCTGCAGCGGATAGTGGTCGATGCACTTCTTTACTATGAGTGCAACACCACCCCCGTTACGGTTTCTGTCATGTCTGTATATGTCATAGTCAGGGATGGAGGTACGGGATGCCTCGCTGAGGTAGGTCTCCTGGACAGCCATAACGTCTATGTTTAGACGGTTCAAGATGTCCACGAGTTCCGTTTTTTTGGCCCGGAACCCGTCAAGGTTCCAGGACGAAATTCTCAGCGAGGAGGGTTGGGAGGGCCGACGAGCCATTAGAAGTCGAATAATTTTTGCATATTCGACACCATGGTCGTCAGCTGGACGCAGAAGTCCTGAAGACGCTTTGTTGCGTCAATCAGGGCCGCCGCGCCCGGTTGGGAGGGTGTCGTGTCTGTGTGTGCGTGTGGTGAGGTGTTGTGTTTTTGTTTTTGTGTGTTTTGTGTTTTTCTGGTCATGTCAGCGTATGTGCGTCCTGGGGTTGTGTTTGGGGTGGGTAGGAGGGGCTGTCTGTGTGTTTGTGTAGTGTTTTGTGTCGTGTGTGTGTCTGTGTTTTGTGTTTTTGTGTTTTTAGCTTTGGGGTACTGAGGGCACCCCATATAGCTGGCGGGGTGTGGCCCGGCGCAATTTGCACACCTGGCGGGCGTGTCTTTGGCCTTTTTGCATACGTGCGTGCTGTGGTTTTCGCCACATTTTACGCACTTTGGCTCAGCTGTGCACCGGGTCTGGCCGTGGCCGAACCGCTGGCACCGGTGGCACTGTGTGGCAACCCGCTGCTTTCGCTGCAGCTCTACTCGAACCACGAGCGAGCAGCAGCGGGTTACCTTCAGGATGTCCTCCTGGTCCTGTGGGGCCTGAACTAGGACCAGGGGCATTTCCTGTTTATTTTGACGGCTCGCCATGCGGTGCACTATTGCGCCGGGGAACCCTTGTCTTGCGAGGTCGAGTTGGACCTCACTTGGCGAAACACCCGCAGGTATTCCGCGTATCACCACCCTCAGCGTTTTTTCTTCGCTGAGGGTGAAGGTGTGGTACTCCTCGCCTTTGTCTGTCAGTGTCTTTGTCAATAGTCTGTGGTCATTAGGTGTGTTTGGGTATATGGCTATACCGTCTTTAGTCAATTTGGCTTTTGTGTAGTTAATGTTAAGTGTCGTGAGTATTTTTTGTACTTGCGTCCACCGTTCTTGCTTTCGCAAGATTACCGGGGGGACTTGTTTGGTTTTGTCTGTCTGTTTTTGTGTGTTTTGTGGGGTATTTTGTAGGGCGCTTGTGGAGGGTGTAGGTGTCGGGGGGCGCGTGTTTGGTGTTTGTGGTCGTGTTTTGTTTGTTTTGTCTGATTTTTTAAGTCTGGGGGCTTCGTCCTCGCTAGAGGATTCCGCTGTGTGTTTTTTGCGTTTCTCTGTGCGTGTGTGTGTGGGGTGTGTGTGTGGGGGGTGTGTGTGTGTGCCTGTCTGGGGTATATTGTCTGTCATTTGTTTGTCGATGAGTTTGTCGAGTTTTTGGTGTAATTTAGTGGTGTTTTCGTCCGAAAGTTTAATTGTTTTTTGCAAATCGACGATTTGCTGTGTCATGGTTAGTATTTGTTGGTATTGTCGGGTGTTTTGTTCTGTCAGTTCGTGTATTTGTTGTTTTAGCGTCTCGTTTTCATGTTTTTGTGTTTGTAACTGTTCGTATAAATCTGTTTTATTGGTCATATTTTTTGGTGAAGCGGAGACTCTTGAAGAGGGTCTTTCGCTGTCTGTATCGTCCATGTATATGTATATGTTCTCCTCGTTTTCGGAGTCCGACATTGTGCGCGCGCGCGCGCGCGTGTGTGTGTGTGTGTGGGTGGGAGGGTGTGTAAGTGTTAGTCGTGTGGGGATGCCCCCTTACGGGGGCGTACGTGTCTTTTGGTGTATTTGTCTGTCTGGTATATTGTTTGTCGGGGGTCGCAATTTTAAAGAAATGTATTCTAAAGTAATGCAAATAACTGATAAATAAGTAAAAACTTACCTGGGCATAACCCCGGGACAGGTGCCTGCAACAAAGATGCCGACGGCCTCTATGCTTAAGCCGGGGATTAGGTCGGTGATTAAAAGGAAAGAAAGGGATTCTTTCCAGGTAGCCTCAATAAAGGCAGGTAGATTTTGCTCGTTGCATTCACTTCACCTCACAAACAAACACGTCTGCTCAGCTCGGCTGTTCGCTCTGAACTGAATGAACCAGTATTAATTTCCAGTTTTGTGTAAGGCTTTCGCTATTTATTTTTCTTAATTAGAGTAATAATTGGTTAAGAGCAATATCCGCGCGCCGATTAAAACAGTCCGTTTGTCCTATTCTGGCGAGTGCCGCGCGCACGACCCAACTACGAATTCTGCTAGTCCAGAGGGGATCGAGGCGATAAAATCAGTTTTCCTGGATGAAAATCCTCAGATCAGATCTTGAACTCAAAGAACTCCAGCACTAGGAGGAGTTAGCCACCAGGAGCAGCGACTCGGAATAAGTAAACATAAAATTGTATTTTCCTATTTCTACTTGTCCTGTATTGGCATAAGTCCTGCTGAGTTTTGAACTCTAGTTGAAGTCTAAGTGCTAGACGGTGCGGCGGCGGCGTTGTCAAGTTGACTGTGAATAACATCGCCCTCGTTTTGACGAACGTAGCTAGGGCACATTAACTGAAACCGCTGGTTGACTGTGAACAACATCGCCAGTGGAAGACGTTAGGTGCTGGCCATACCGTGATGGATAGACCCAAGAAGTTGGCTGTGAATAACGCCGCTTTCAGGAGAAATCTGTCGTATACAGTACGTGGTCCGGCGACGGCGTTGCCAGGCAGCGGGTTGACTGTGAATAACATCGTCCTTGTTTTGACGAACGTAGTTGGGTACCTTGACTGAAACTGCTGGTTGAATGTGAATAACATCGCCAGTGGAAGACGTTAAGTGCCAGCCGTACCGACGGATAGACCCAGGGAGTTGGCTATGAATAACACCGCTTCCAGGAGAAATCTGTCACTGGCTGCGCGTCCGAACGTGCACCTCGCATAGACTTTGCCTCCTGTCAACCAAACTATTTTAGTTCCCGATTATCATTTGCTTACTTATGCCATTGTGTATTGCTTGCTTCGCTTTCTCCTTGGCTGGTATTAACTCCGCATAATTTCCGTTGTTTTGCTAGAAACCGCTGACGATATTTATTTGTAGAATTAGAGTAGCCCAGAATTTTTTCTTTGTTTCAGAGACATTTGGGAGCGGCATATTTGTTGATTATTTACTACTCTGATTTGCTAAGTTTCTTTTTATTTCTAGCAACGACCGAAATTAAAAACAAAATAATTATTTATGGCGTACCGTTTCTTAGAGTATTAGATTGTTTATTGTAAAAATAAACCAAACGCCTAATACTGCGTTTTTCTACCGTACCGATTTTTATGCCCTCATAACCGATATTTGACTGTATCCTAATTTTGTATTTATTTACAGCACTGAAAAACCGAATAGGCATTTTAATTCCGTCGTAAATAATTGCTCTAACCAATTTTATTTTATTCACACTGCTTGTAAATTATTTTTATATTTCTGATTTTAGTTGTTTATAAAATTGTGAGAATCCATTTTACTTTTAAGTAATAGCACTTTATTTAGCACTTTGCTATTTGAAGGGTACAGGCAAAGAAGGCGCTATGTCAATTTTTACCGAAAACGAGATATGTGCGCCATCTAATAGTCGTTGGTGTATACTATCTTCTCATAAATGCGTCATGGCTAAAAATGCGTTAGGTCAGGAATAACAGGTTATTTAAATTTCTCTATACCGGCTAAAAAGGAGCTATGTCCGCACGGTCCTAGGGAAAAAGGCGCCAAGTCATGTTTTGCATGTGGTGGACGATGAACGACTATAACAACAGTAGTTGATGTCCAAGTAGTTTGATGTAAATTATTAATTTAATAACAAAATACGAAGTGTAATGGAGGGTGAAGCTGATGACAACATCTTTAAATGTCCGAACATTAGGGATAGTAACAAAAAAGAAAGTATGGTAAATTAAGTGACTTAAATAAATTGTTAAGATTTTAGGAGCCATACTACAGGAGGAGACTGTAGATGTAAAAGATTTAACTGATTTGTGCGTGTATCAGAACCTTCTCGAAGAAGAATTATTCAAAATTTTAATTTACTTAATTCAGTTGATGAACAAAATATTTATTTGTGTGGTTTAATTACTACTGTGCCTATTAAGCAACGAAGATTTTGTGGCTTAGCTGCCCAAGAGTGCTTTAATCAGTTGCCATATTTAGATGAGAGCTAATTACAATTTTTTTTACTTACGGTATGGTAAGCTTAATAAAGGTCCTATAAAATTTGTTCCTGATGGAATATTTTTTTAGAACTGTTATGCTCCAATACAAAAACAGTAACAAACCTCCACAAGTTGAAAATATTCTGCAGTTAATGTTAATGTTAACCCGAAAGGAATTCCTAAGTTCAATATGTTTTGTTTTATTTTTGAAAAATGTTTATTTTTTTTCTCTTCCTGAGTATGTGCTCTCTGAATTGTATCCAGCCCAATGCTTAAATACATTTATAAAATAAGTTGTGGTACTTTATTTTCAAATAATAAACGAATACCAGAGGTGCCAAACCTTTAAATTAATTTTTCTCTAAACTAATTATTTTGACCTAGCGCCTTCTTTGCTTGTACCCTTCATTTATATACACTGTCTCACTTAAAACCTACTAAATAAAATCAAAAATTTGTTTTACACACTATAAATATTGTAAATTAGAATTCGAAATTGCGAATTAAAATTCCGTTAGAGTTGGTGGTCTACCAGGGCGTCCACAAGTAACGTCTGAACCGACCGTCACCACCAAACACCAAAAAAAAGTACGTTACAAAGTGTATAGGTTTTGAACTTTGTGAGCTTTTTTTTTTAGAGGCCTTGCAGTCCTAGGCCCACCCCAAGCAAAAATCCTAGCTACACCCATTAATTGAATTCGTGATTTACTATCACCCTTGCAATTGATTGTTATTAACTATGAAACCGTAATATATAGCACCCTGATCAAATTTAATATAATAACTTTGATAATAAAAGTTCAAAAGGTACTAAACCAAATACCTTACACGGTCTGCAGGAAGCAAATTTTATTCAAACGAAAATATCGAGAAAAACCGCTTATGCAGGGGGCTTGCGACTTATAAATACATGCAGAATCGAGTTTTTAAAATCTGATTAGATCATTTTAAGCTTTTTTGCTAAAAAATGTAAAAACATAATAACAGTGATAATTGATCGTATGAGAATAATATAAAAATTATATATATGGGTAAATATGTAAGTAACGAGCGTTCAAATAATAACGTGGTCGAAGTTGGCTCTGACACATTGGACGTAGGGAGTAGCTTATAGCGACCAACTTAACCTCATTTCTCAACGAGCTGTATAGCAGTGTCAGTTTCAATAACGTTAATGACTATATAACTTTATTTTAAAGAATAATCGTGATAACAATAACAAACAATTAAAGGAGCTGCGGAGTGTCCCCCTCCTTGTTATAACAATAAATTAAAGCAGCTGCTGAAAGTGTCTCCCTCCTTGTTCCAAGCACTTTTCACACCTGTTCCTCAAAGAATTAAAGACATTTTCTAAGATGCTCGGGGTATTGTTAATTTCACGAATCTTGTCTATAAGTCGAGNAGGATTTTTTTTCCTATATCACCATATTTTTTGTTTTCAGGTGGTATTTTTTGTAAGCTCTTCTACCTATTGATTGGACTATACAGGGTGTCTCACGGTGACGGCCCATTAGAATTTTCAGAGGCTACTTCGATTTGAATTTTGAAAATTTGGGATACCGTGTTTTCGGGCATGCCCTTCTCAACTAAAATAATGGCGTCCACGTACCACTTCCGGTTATATCGGAAGTCGCCATCAACTTGCTTAATTTAAATGGAACACCCTATATATTATTGCAGTTTTGGAGTCTACGTGTTATTTTAGGTGGACTCTTATGAAGTTTTCCTATTCCTAAAATTAACCGTTTTCGAGATATTTTTGAATTTAAAAAAACGCGTGAAATGCTAATAAATTATGTGACGTTTAAGATAAAAATATGTCATGCTCACAAAACAATGTCTACCTGTCAAGCCAACTTTGTTTTGGCGAAATAAGTTTCAAAATGAAACATGTCAAATTTTTTAAATAAATTTTGGTTGTAAAATTTTCTTACCGAATCCCCCACGTCCTTAAATTAGTGTCCGGAAATTTTTCAAGTACTAGCGAGATTATAAGTGAAAATTTTTCTACAAAAAAATGAGGGGATAGAAAAATGTTCATTAAAATTCGCGGGATTTTTACGTCTTGTGAAACTATTACCCTAAGTAACATATACCTACTACCTACTCACTTTTTCTTAGAAATTAAATTTGAAATTTTTGTCCTATTGATAATTTTAAAATAAAAATCAATAAAAACATCCTAAATTTGCAAAATATGCATTATATTGAAGAGTGCAATGTTGCCGGGTGTTACGGGCTTCGGACTGTTCGTGGAACTATTATAGCACCGTATATACTCGCGTTTGACTTTTGCGCAGCCTAGCGGTGAAGTAACGGAACTAAAGGCGTATATTTTGATGATATTTCCGACTTTAAGAAGCCTACCCTTTTTTTCTTAAATAACAGAGGTGGCGTTAGTTGTCTCAAATAAGAAAATATACACTGCGTTTTTAGGAAGCCCGAATGTGGGCTTCGTAAAAACCAAACGGGCTTCGTATCACTGTCAAATGTAACGTTTTGGGCTTGGTAAAGTCGGATTGCATGTATATATATATACATATATATACATGTTTACATAAGCAAGTAGTTAATGGAAAAATTTTAAAAAATACATGTATGAAAATCATAATACCGTGTAAATCTTTAGTAGTAATTATTGAACATAATTGTAAATTTAATAAACATATTTTTTTCAAGATTATATACGTATACATAAGGCATATATACATAAGACATATAATACATATAACACTATATTACTATATTTGGTTGAATAACTTAAATATTTAAAAATGAAAAAGATACAACAGCTTTTTTCTATTTTGGTGAATATGCTAGATTATTTATTGATTTAATTTTTCTTCTATTCCAATGTTTTAAAAATTCCTTATGAATAGATTCTCCTGCTTGTTCAGACCAGATACTTTGTAAATCCATCTCCATTTAAATATTCCAGGCAGCGCGTAAGATGCTCTAGTGTTACATGAACTTTTAAGATTTTTGAAAGTTCGGTAGATTCAAAAATTGTTTTCAATTCTTTGATGTATTTTTCGAGATTATCGCCCTTCTTTGTAGAAAAACAGCTATTTACTATTTTATTCATAATTTTAAGTGTGTAAATAAATGGAACCAAACTTAAAATTCCCACGTTACTATATGTATATAGAAGGATCATCTAATTTATCCGCGTTTTCCAAAAGAGTACGACAGGATTTCCCTTCAAACGTTTCTTCATGATAACTTTCTTGTGTAACATTAAGCTTCTTTGGCCAAATAAGTGTCTTTTCTCTACCAAGGATTGGAACTGATCCGTCCCAAAATAAGTGGTTGACGAATCCTTGCATAACATGCAATTCTGGAATGATGCACTTTTTTATCACACAAACATCATTTTCTTCTAACAATGGTAAATTTATCCTATGGCACTCTTTAGATCTTTTTAAAAGTCTCTTACACAAGAAAGTTATCATGGTGAAACGTTTGAAGGGAATTCCTCTTTTGGAAAACGCGGATAAATTAGATGATCCTTCTATATACATATAGTAACATGGGAATTTTAAGTTTGGTTCCATTTATTAACACACTTAAAATTATGAATAAAATAGTAAATAGATGTTTTTCTACAAAGAAGGGCGATAATCTCGAAAAATACATCAAAGAATTGAAAACAATTTTTGAATCTACCGAACTTTCAAAAATCTTAAAAGTTCATGTAACACTAGAGCATCTTACGCGCTGCCTGGAATATTTAAATGGAGATGGACTTACAAAGTATCTGGTCTGAACAAGTAGGAGAATCTATTCATAAGGAATTTTTAAAACATTGGAATAGAAGAAAAATTAAATCAATAAATAATCTAGCATATTCACCAAAATAGAAAAAAAGCAGTTGTATCTTTTTCATTTTTAAATATTTAAGTTATTCAACCAAATACAGTAATATAGTGTTATATGTATTATATGTCTTATGTATATATGTCTTATGTATACGTATATAATCTTGAAAAAAATATGTTTATTAAATTTACAANTAAAAATTGTTAGTGTGTCTGTATTTGTAATTTTTTTTCATGTTTATATAGATATTACTGTATTCATTTTATTGTAATGTTTTAGACACACTTTTTAAATATTTTAACGTTAAGTTTGTTATTTATAAATTGTGATGTAATTTTGAAATTATTAAATTAGTTATTGTGAAAGTACTCTCGTTTATGGACAAGGTTATAATGTTAAGAAATTACAAGACAACGTGTGGTTAATCATTGTATCCGAACCTATTTGTGTTACAATAAACTGCAACCTAATGGACGCTAGAATTATCACCATTGACAAAAATTCGGTGTTAAAACTTCAACCAGATTGTTATGCATTCGTCGGTATAACAAAAGTGCAAACACAAAGTCGTAATACTTTGAACATTACGGACAACTCTCACCCAGTGCTTATACCATATGACTGTTGTAGTGATATACCCGAAAAACTACAATTGCCCGAATTAAAACCTCTTCAGTTCGACCACCTAAATGTAGAAAATTTGGATATAGCCAACCACAAATTCGAGCAATATTCCAGAGACCTGGATAAATTAATAAACGATCACCAAACATATTTCCCTGATGACCTACCTTACCATTGATGCCGTGATAGATCTCGTCTTCATCTACATCGCCTGGAAATGCAGGAATAAATGCACCCTTCTACGAAGAAGACCTCATCTTCGCACAGAAGAACTAAAAAGTATTAGATATCAAGTAATATGACACCATAGATAACACCTTCCTCGAAACAAAGCATTCTCATGTGAAGCCCAAGAACAGCAGTAGATTCTAAGAATGCTTGTGCCTGCGTTAGCATAACGAAACTTATAAATATGACTAAAAAAACTTAGTTCAGTTCACAGTAAAATTCATTTGTTTTAAGTCTTTAACGCTGTAACTCCTAATCTATTGATAAACACTGTTTCAAGTGAAAGTTGTAATCATAATTTTAAGTGAAAAATAAAATTTTTAAAAAAAGTGAAAACTGATCTGAATGATATATACTATCAAATAGTAATCGGACTACCTAATATAACTGACTTGGAAGAAAAAAAAAGTAACTAAGCAAAACAGTAAAACTAAGCAATAAAAGAAAAGGAAAAGTTTAACATTAATCGGGGACACAACCATAAGCTATTTACCTGAAAGTTTTAGTAATTGTTTACAAATTAAAAATGATAAGAAAATACATAGGTACAACTTTTGCTTACTGATAGCCGGTATTAGCTCATAGAATTATCTTATTTGGAATAACAAAAAAAAGGTAATAATAACTAACAGATAAGTTTATGTATATGGTTTGCACCGTAGGTTTAAGATTAGTTGTAATTTAGTAATGTTAAGAGGAAGTGCACAAAGAAGGTTCTGAACATGCACATACCTTATATAGGTATTTTATATTATTACGCAAAATTATTAAAAAAAAAGGGGGAAAATATATACATGTACAGGGTGATTCAGTCATAATGTCATTAATTTTAAGAGCAGATAGAGAAAAATGAGTATAATACGATGGCATGATTAAAAAAAAATTAAATGCATATTTAAGCAGAAAAAAAATATTTTCAAATCATTATTTAACCCCCTTTTCAGGCTGTTAGTGACCGGCTGACGTCAGTCGGTTATTCAGAATTTGCGCACGGCTACGATATGAACAACGCGCCCTAGATGCAACGTTGCCATATTTATATATTTTTGCTCATATAATAATAAAACAATAAATAATAAACAGTTTGCTTACGTCAGCCAATAATAATTTAAAATGCTATAAATTATTTTTTATAATTATGCAATCAACACATTAAATTGTTATTGTTGCCCAGCAAGAACCTCGAGGAGGTCTGAGCATGCCTTGCCGAAAACCAATTTCTATTAACATAATGTTAATTTCTTGCTGTAAGCCTTCGGGTTTACAGCAAATGTTCAAATACATTACCGTTACCGTCTATGCACAAGTGTACAGGCTGGTCCATTTTCGATGGGAATTCAGGGTATTTCAGAAACTACTAAAGATATGATAAATCTGACACCACGTTCTCGAGCTCGATTTTCATGGCAAACTCGACTGTCAGATCGGAAATTTGCTATCTTCATTTGTTTCTGAGTTACAGGGCGTTTCTCGTTATTGTGACACTTTTTAACATGTCTGTATCTCAGCTGTTAAATAAGTTAGAGTTAAAGTAAAAACTGCTCAAGACTAATTCTTTGGCGTAGAATTGAATGCCGGTATTAGATTTTTAGTAGATCTTAAGATTTCGGAGTTATGACCCAAAGTTATATTTTTTTAAATGGAAATCGTAGCTGACCATGGCCTAAAAAAATAGAGATTTTTTTCCGCTTTTCAGCAATATATCACATGCTATAGTTATTTTTACAAACACGGGAGATACGGGGTGTTTCATATATAAATTATATTTTTTTTTCCTTTTTAATATGACCGGCTATGAAAATACAGATAAAACTATAATTCTTACTTTTACAAAAGTCATATCTGTTGTAAAAATATGACATTTATTTTAAATGCACAACATATACTCGTGTGATAATATAATACTAACGAAATTTTAGGAGATAGGTGGATAGGAACAAACGGACCGATCAGATGGCCAGCTAGGTTACCTGATTTGAGTCCGTTGGACTTTTTCCTTTGAGGTTTTCTAAAAGACATTATATTTAAAATTCCTTTTAATAATATTTCAAATACCTATACATTTAATGAATGCTACCCGAAGCGTTGCCAGAAGATGCGTGAAATGTGTGACAGTTGAGGGACGGCAATTTGAACATTTAGCTATCATTTTTGAAAGTTTTTATTGATGTAGGTACTTACTATTGTTTAATTTACGTTTAATATTGTAACTTCAGTTGAAGTGGAATAAAAATTTGAAAACTCTGTCTTTTCTTATCTGTAATATATATTTTAAATAAACGTCATATTTTTACAACAGATATGAGTTTTGTAAAAGTAAGAATTATAGTTTTGTATGTATTTTCATAGCCAGCCATATTAAAATGTAAAAAAGGATCGAATTTATATATAAAACACCCCGTATCTTCTGTGTTTGGAAAAATAACTATAGCATGTGGTATATTGCTGAAAAGCAAAAAAAAATCTCCATTTTTTTAGGTCATAACCAGCTACGATTTCCATTTAAAAAATTATAACTTTGGGTCATAACTCCGGAATCTTAAGACCTACTAAAAATCTAATACCGGCATTCAATTCTACGCCAAAGAATTAGTCTTGAGCAGTTTTCACTTTAACTCCAACTTATTTAACAGCAGAGATACAGACATGTTCAAAAGTGTCACAATACCGAGAAACGCCCTGTAACTCAGAAATAAATTTCTGATTTGACAGTCGAGTTTGACATGAAAATCGAGCTCGAGAACGTGGTGTCAGATTTATCATATCTTTAGTAGTTTCTGAGATACTCTGAAATCCCATCGAAAATGGACCAGCCTGTACACGTTAGATAGATGAGCGACGGATGCGATGGAATAAACCAGGGTTGTTACGTATTTCTTCAGCGCCATCTTCGATACAATTCCGCAACTGCTCTACATTGTCTACCTCGGTGTGAAACACGACATATAACCCCATATACAAAAGTCCATAGGATTATGAGCCCTCATCTCCCTATCCACCGATTGGGACATTGATCGTCTAAAAATCCACGGACATCGCGAGCAAAATGGGCCGGATCTCCGTCGTGCATATACCACATATCCCGTAGCAACCGAAGGGGAAGGTTTTCAACCAATTCTACTAAAAACTGAAAGTAACGCGGCCCATTCAGATGTTCAGGTAGAAAATGCGGCCCAATTAAACGATCGCCATATACTCCTACCCATACATTGGCACCTAATCTCCTCTGAAAGCTAAACCGACGAGTAGTATGCGGGTTTTCATCTGACCAAATGTGACTATTATGGCTGCAAAGAAATTAGCTCTGTTTTACTTTAAATAAAATTTAATATTGAAGTTACAAAACTCAAAGAGAGAGAGAGAAGTAATTTAAATTTCATCTAACAACCGTTTCAATTTCATTACAGAAATAATGACATAAAAAACCAACACTCACTAGATAAATTATAAAGGGAGGGTGAAATGTATGTAGTATTTAAATATTGACTGTAAGTAATAGAAGATAAAAAAACAATCGGACGGAGACAAATAAACAACTCGGTACGTGTTTCCGACCTAGGATAACCTGTATCTAGGTCAATAACCTTCTATCTGACCCACTTTTAATTTGCACGTGTACAAATAATCTAGGAGCCAGATAGGGTGCCGTGGCCAACAGAGTACCACGGCTGCAAACAACTTATTCGTAGTATTTTGAGCTCCCGAATAAAAAAAACTTGGTCGCAAAGCCTGAAAGTGGTGAGTTTAATTGTTATCAATAAATTAAATATTTAAATGGCTGTAAAAAGTTTTTATTTTTAGAGCTAGTAAACGGAACCCTATCTGGCTCCTAGACTAATACGAACTGTAGTAGGATCGTATTCCATGCAAAGTAGAGCAAAAAGTTGTCGGTCTTTTATCAAAGGAAAATTGAATGTAATGAATACGGATGATTGTTTTCCAATCTACGGTTATTACAATTTATGATTTTTAATATTATTAAAGTTTTAACGTTTTATAATTTATTATGTTAAATAATACACAGTTTTAGTATTTCAATTTATTATTCAATATGCAGTTGCGTATAATCAAAGTTTACATAATAAAAATGTAAATTTTAGTGTAAATATAAACTTTGGTGTAACTTAGGTAGGTACTTATTGTTTTTGAGAAGGTAATATGTTTTTTACCTGTTTAAAATGTCAGCACGAGTAAAACAGCGTTCATCCGTCCAGCGCACTTTGTTTTAATTCAAGACGATTGGGGAAATCAGCTGGTTCTAAAGCTTGAACTTTTTGAAAATGGTACAGGTTGAGTGAATTTTCTCTCTTTTATTTGATAAAATACGGTGTGCCTACAAACAGGTAACTACCTCTGCTTTATTTATTTTCTTTTAACGAAAGTTGACTTTGAGAAGTCAGGCTTGTTAAAACATTCTTCACTAAGTTAATACAATTGTTAAAATTATTTATAATAAAATGCAGCATGCTCCTTTATTTACTTGAATACGTTTAACGGTAAATGTGAACCACACATTATGATGTGAACTTGGCAACGCTGTTCGCTTCAGCCGACAATTGTTCGTGACATTACATTACAAAATCTTCCGAGCATCCGGGCATCTGCCAGAGCCGCCCTCGTAGTGGGAGTTGTGGGTTGATTTCCTTCATTTTTAAAAGTCGAGTAAAAATTTTTTTTTCGATTTTCTGTCTTTATTAAGCCTTCCGAATACGTGGTTAAAATTAATGACATTATGACTGAATCAGCCTGTATATATCAGCTGTTAATTGGTGCAATTATTAGGAGTCAAATATAAATCTATCTCTACTTGCTTGCATCGGTGCAAGAAACCAACAGAATAAATTTAAAAATAAGATAAGTTTTACTTATCTGGGGACCGGCACAATGAGCACGCCCAGTAGAAGACTCCGCCAAAATCTAGTTCGTACCCCGATGACACAATATAGATCTTTGTAGCAGTGATGTAAGACCAGCTGAGAGGCTGCCTCAAAGGTTGAATGTTAAGGGATGGAAGTTTGTCTCTCTACTGATAATAAGAGGTGTCTTCCCGTGGCAAAACAGGGTTCGTAGCGGCCGGGAAAACCGGGAATACCGGGAAAAGTCAGGGAATTCGTTATTCTTCATAAAAAACAGGGAATAGTCAGGGAATTTTAAAAATATTCATGAAAGTCAGGGAATTTAATGTTTGTAACTGGAAATTTTGTGAAAGCCGGCCCTGTGTTCTTGAAAGAGAAAACAATTGGGGTTTTGAAACCTTTATAAGAGGTTCTTAGGGTATAAAAAAGATTATGGAGTCCAGTCGAGAAAAAATTTAATGCATAAACACCAATTAGTATGTAAAAATGAACTACAAGTGACCTGGATTTTATTTTTATGTCAGGGAAAACCTGGAAAAGTCAGGGAATTCTTCATTACTTTTGAACTATGAACCTTGCAAAAAGCCCTATAAAATACGATACACCAGAAGATAAATGAGGATTAATGGAAAAAATAGAGTAATTACTTACAGAAATGGAGAGTGGCTTATTTAGTATCCCAGTAATCATATAAGGGAAATTATATATTACGGCCTGATTTTGCAATCGCCAAGGTGCACTAAGATCCAGCCAATGCTGCAATTGTATTCCACCCCAAGGTTGCAAGATACGTACTATCCAAAATGCATCAAAGGAACACAATTTTCACCCAATTTCCTGATGCAAAATATCCTTTTTGGGTAACACAAGCGTTAAGAAATAGCAGAAAATTTTCCACACTCGCACCTTAGCGATGGCCCGTAAGAAAACGAAAAACCTATCTCCCCATTCCAAAAACTATTGTTACCTTTTTTTGCGAGTCTCATATATTAAGCGGCTTAGATTTGTAGCCAGAAAAGAAAGGTAATGAATGTTGCCTATATCTTAAGTCCATAAACATTATTAAACAGAATATATACCAGCCGTCCTTAAGTTTTAATTAAAATCCTCAATAAATTTAATTGAATCGTTACAAGTTCCCTGAAGAATTTGCCAACGATAATACCCTCTTGGTTCAACTCAGTAAAATTAACAGTTTATGAAATATTTTTGATTTTATATCGCAGTGCACATCGAACGTTGCCCCCACCATTTTTTGTTTTTAAATTTTAATTGGACATAATTACTATGTTAGAACCGTACCTATTTTTAAAATAAGAGCCTAAGTAGGGTATTTTTGCGATCCTCCACTTTCTGGCTTGGGATGACCTTGAGGCCGAAGGCCGATGACGATGGTGTATGGATGACCTTGAGGCTGAAAGCCGAAGGTGACGTAGGTTGGTGACTTTCATTTGACCTTTGCATTGCAGTTAACCTTGAAATTAGATTTGTATGGTGTGTGAGAGAGGAAGAGATTGACATGAGAAGATGACCTTCATTTGACTTTGGCATTCCCGTTAACCTTGAAATTAAATTTGTGTAGTGTGGTGTGAATAAGGAAGATTGTTTATGACCTTCATTTGTCTTACGTTTTAAACATTGCAGTTAACCTTGAAATTAAATTTGAAATATGTCTATCGGTGTGGATAAGTATCTTATGAGGGTGTGGTGACCTTGAGCTAGTTCAAAAGACGAAAAAATATCACATTATGTGACGTCATTCGCTTGATTTACGTTTAAACAGTGCATTTAACCTTGAAATTAAATAGTTGTTTTAATGTTGTGTATACATTGTAACGTGGTGCATTTGAATTGCAGTGTATTTTCTATACAAGAGAGGAGATCAGAGTGAAGAATTACATTTCGTTGTGTGGAAACCCTGCAGTGAGCGTCTACAATAGTGTAAATTTTGTGTAATTAAAAAAAGAAAAAATAGGTCGATCAAGTACATTACCAAAAAAAGCCACAACAAGTTCTAGAAGGAAGAGTACAGGTGTTGGCAAACCTATGCCACAGGTGACACCGGAGGAACGTCAACACCTTCAGTATTTCCAACAACCGCTTGTCAGCCAAGGTTGTTATACCACGACGGCTGATAGTGCTATGGATGCAATAATTCCATCCGATGACATTTTGTCAAGGGCATTGTCGAACATGGGGGACAACACAATCATGGATTTGTCCCCAATCAGTGACTTTTTATTACCAAACCCTCCACCGGTTAAGAAGATGGCAACAATTAAAAAATCTGTTGGGTCTTCGAACCGCGGGGAGAATCAGAAAAAAGGAATCGCTTCGAAGGGTAGCACATCACGATTACGGCAGTTGTTGCAACAACCTGCGGTTGAAGTAACGGTACCGCAAGCAGAAGCTCCACCACCACAGCAGCCAATTCTCAGGTCAGAACCCCAGGAAATCATGTCAACGTTTGACGATGTGGTTGCATCCATAGAAGTTTCTATAACACCTCCTCTGAAAGTTCCCCAGGAAATGGCGGCCACCCAAGTGGAAGAAGAAGAAGAAGAGATCCTGTAGTCGCAGGCCGACGAAGCGGATGTTATTTCAGCATTCCTCAGATACTGGGAAAAACTCAGTCGGAGGGAGGAACAAACTGAGGAAGAAGTCCGCGTTCTGCAAGAAACTCTCGTAGTTAAACGGGAGCAGATACGGGTATTGCAGGAGGAGATTGGGACAATACAATCCGAAATTAATAATAAAGTGCGAAAGTGGGATGAAAGTGGAAAGGCTTTAAAAACTTTGAGTGGACGAATGAAAGTGAGACGTGTGAATGTTGAATAGCTTTAAGATGTATAAATATTTTATATAAGATTAATTTTAAGATGTAAATATTTTTTTTATATAATTTAATGTATATATTATTTGTATAGTCCAAGAAATATATGATTTGATATAAATATAAACCAATTTTAGAAACAAAACGCCCCTATCCATTCATTCCACAAATAAAAAAAAATATATAAACTTAAAATGTTCTAAACAAATATAATAATGTGATAATGTATTAACATTATAGGATTCAAGATGTATAAAAGAGAAAAGAAATAAATATATATATTAAAATAATAGTCAGTAGTTAGGCTACCTTCGTACGGTGACAAAATCCCATGTATTTTCTTATGGAGGTTCATCCTGGTCATTTTTGACGAATTTTACCCCTTCTCCTCCTCCATTTCCCTCCCCCGCCAACCGATCAGAGCGCAGCATTTTGGTCGAGAAAAATGGCGGGAAATTTAAAAATGTAGTCCCTAGGGCTTTGCCCCTGGGTCCCCCACTCCGCAGGACCGGCACCTAGGGCTTCGCCCCCCACCCAGGACCCCGCATAAGGCTCTGCCCCCTGGTACCCCATGCAGGTATTCCCACACAGGTCACCCCCGCGCAGACTTCTCCGCGTAGGCCTCCGCGTGTAGGTATACAGGAGTCCCCGCCCGAGCGTATGTATGACCCCGCGAGGGGCTTTGCCCCAGGGCCCCAATGCACTAGTACATAATGCGGTCGAGCGCTTATCAATAGATGGCGCGATAGCTGGGATTTCGTTAACGCGGCAGAGCGCTTATCAGCGGGTCTAATAGTGACGTAATCGTATATTTAATTATACCGGAACCCCCCGTATGGTATACAGGGTGATTCAAAAAACCGCTGACAGACTTCTAGGGTAGATAATACATAAAAAATTAAGACGAAATGTTTTAATAAACATAGGGTCGCAAATGCCTCCTTAACGAGATACAGGGCGTCAAAGTTTCTGTAAAATTAAACATTGTCTGCAATAATTCTAAAATGCCTGAACATATCTATTTCAACGCTACGCTATGCGTAGTTAGCACCTTAAGACCAATTTTGATGTACTGCTCAAAATTTTATGAGCAGCAGTGGCGTAGAGACGGGGTCAACGTGACCCTTTTTTAAAAATATTTTCTACGCCACTGATAATTTTGTCAAACGGGCACTATTTTCGTGTAAAGTGTTCAATTGTCTATCGAATTGGTCTCTTGCAAAATTTGGATTAAAGCAACCATTTTTAAGAAAAACACCTTTGTAGAAAATTTGTAAATCCAATTTTATTTTCATTCATTTTAGTTTCGCATAGTAGGCTTGTGGTATTCAAAATAAAATTAAACATCGCCTGTCACTAATGTCAATGTGTACAAGTGAGTTAAGTAAACTAGATTAAAAGCTTCTTTTTGTCATTTTTACGCTTTAATTTTACAGAAACTTTAATGCCCTGTATCTCGTTAAGGAGGCATTTGCGACCCTATGTTTATTAAGACTTTTCGTCTTAATTTTTCAGGTATTACTTACCCTAGAAGTCTGTCAGCAGTTTTTTGAATCACCCTGTATAGGAAATTTAGCGCTTAAACTGTAGGAGATGAAATGGCGACATGCGTTAAAAGGGACATCCTTCCTCATCTGAATCTCAAATGTTCAAGACGTGTGTGTATATCTTAATAATGTCGTGCCATGTTATATCTCAAGTTCATGTTAAAGCCCACACGACCACCGTACGGTAACTACTTATTCTTTTATTTTTTAGTTTTAAATAGTAAATTGTAATGAAATTGCAGTTCGGGTCTGAGACAAGAAAAACCAAGGCAGTGTATAATAGTTTATTACATTAAAAATCGCAAACCAACAATAATTAAGCTGGTACATCTTTTAAATCTAAGAGCTGTCACATGATCAATTCTTCGTCATCCTGCAGCAGATGTAGTCCGAGCGTCCGGGGAACCTAGAGAAGAGGCACTGAATGAGAAAAAATCTCAGTATGTGTACAAAAGGCGAAGTTAATTCTACATCAACCTCTACTCCAAAGGGATTGGTTACCGCAATCTCATAGAGGCTGATGATTCCAGGAATTGAGAGTAAAGAAGGCTAGGAAGTTACTTGTTAAATTGTGGGAAATAAAGGAGAAATTGGCCCATTTTGAAGCCCATGAAAAGCATTGCCGTTTTAGAGATCTGACGAAGTTTTAATGAAGAAGTAGACAGAATGATAGCAATTGAATTAAGCAAGTATGAAATTCGTTCAAGCGAGATGTTTGGGATGGATATATTTAAAACATGTGGAACGTTTGGAGGATATAACAAATTATATGTCAGGGCGCGTGCTTCCGATAACAAAGGAAAAATATATATCATTTACTAAAAGTTTAGATCAAAATTTAATAAAATTCCGCTTTATCGACTCCTTTAGGTTTCTCCTATGACGCCATGGACAGCTTTTGAAAAATTTTATAACCGTTTAGAGGACAAGAACATTTCGTCTAAACAGTTCGCGCAGCTAAAACCTAAATTATAAAAATTCTTTTACCATGCCTATAGTATTTCATAATCTAACCGGATATGACTGACGTGTTTGAGCAGTTTCGCTGCAGTTGCCATAAAACATACGGTCTCGATCCAGCTAATTACTAAACTTTACCTGGGGCTGTATGCTCAAATATACTTGAAGTTCGTTAGAGCTTCTAACGGATATCGAACAAGTATTGTTTGTCACCCAGGAATTTCATGGGAGGAAAGAATGTTCAACTTCCGCTGATCGATAATATGGCAGCCGCTGAGCTATTCAAAGGAAAATCCTTCAACTACAATATACAACTATTTTCTTCGGAACACGTACCAGAGTCCGACATTAAGTCAAACGCTATATTTGGGAAAACCACGGAAAATATATATTACAGACTTTTCAATGGAAATTGAGTTTTTATCAAAAACGCGTATAGAACGTTATTAGATATAAACACTCGCCGATTTTATTTCAACAGAAGAGATGAGTTAGAGCAACGGCGACAAAGGTTCTATAATATAGCGGTGTGTAGTTGTTGTAATTTTATTTAAGTGAGCGAGCCCGCGAACTAGGGTAAGCGACCATTACATCGGCGACAAAAAAATGAACGAGTGCAAAGTCAGGCTACCCACCGAACACCAAAAAGATTTAAAATTTAAAAAATAAAGGCTCCATTCGTTGTGTATGTCGACCTTGGGGCGTTTTATCAAAAACGCGTATAGAACCATTAGATATAACTACTCGCATATTTCACTTTAACAGAAGATGCGAGATAGAGCAACAGATAAGACAGAAAAAAGTGAGCGGCAGATGCAAAGAACATTTCAGAACAGCGTTTTCCGTACATTAGTAGGTATAGAGAATAGGAAAACTTTATCAAAAACGCGTATAGAACCATTAGATATAACTACTCGCATATTTCACTTTGACAGAAGATGCGAGATAGGGCAACAGATAAGACAGAAAAAGTGAGCGGCTGATGCAAAGAACCATTCAGACCAGCGTTTTCCATACATTAGTAGGTATAGAGAATAGGAAAACTAAAATATACGCAAAATTGAGAGGACTGCTGCAATGGTTTGAATACAAAAGATCATTTTAGTGAGCGAGCCCGCGGACTAGGGTCCATTGCTTTTTAGAATGAATATAGGACTTTCCACGCAGAAACTAATGGTAAGATATTTCAAATTAATTTAATCACCTTCTGTCTCCTAAAGGCTTTCGAGAAGTTGAAAATCCGGAGGCTGTCGCCAGAAAACCAGCTAGCTGGAAAATTCGACGACGTAGTTTTAGAATGTAGCGAAGGGGTCGTTTTAATACAAACAAAATATAAAAGAAATAAGAAAGTCGCCTTTGAAGAAAAACAACAACTTTAGTCTGACTAAATATTTTCTGTCGTATCAAGAAGGCAAGTCTAACTTTCGAGTAAAGAATGTTATTATGTGTACCAACGCTTCTATCACGGTAGATGGAGACAACCAGAAATTTTTAAACAGACAAATTGCCACTTCTGAGAGCATATTATACTGCCGAGGGCACGTCTGTTGGTTTTACACAAGTACACATACCTGGCGCATTTCATGCTGTACACGTCTCTAGATAACCGTTCGTAAGCATTCACAAATCTGATATCAAATAATAATCCAATAAGTCAGTAAAGACAAGGAAGATTCACAATCAACATTCTCGGAAAGCTGTTTGAAGGAAAAATGATTTAAAATCTCAACGGAGGATTGTTTTGTATAAACAATAAAGAAACAGATCTTTTTCCGCAAAGGCATTACCAAGTTTGACCAAAAAGGCCAAACATTCTGTATAAGATCACTATGGACGAACACAAGATGAAAATCAAAGGGATCGAGCAAGGTGCTGCAAACTACCACATTTTGAGGCCGACGAAGAGCGCTGTCATTTAGACAGTCGTGTAAGAAAGACTAAGCAACCATTACATTGGCGACAAAAAATGAACGAGTGCAAAGTCAGGCTACCCATCGAACGCCAAAAAGATTAAAAATTTAAAAAATAAAGGCTCCATTCGTTGTGTATGTCGACCTTGGGGCGTTTTATCAAAAACGCAAATAGAACCACTAGATATAACTACTCGCCTATTTCACTCCAACAGAAGAGGTGAGATAGAGCAACAGATAAGACAGAAAAAAGTGAGCAGCTGATGCAAAGAACCTTTCAGGCCAGCGTTTTCCGTACATTAGTAGGTATAGAGAATAGGAAAACTGAAATATACGCAAAATTGAGAGGACTGCTGCAATGGTTTGAATACAAAAGATCATTTTAGTGCCAAAACTCTGATTATAAAAGTACACATACCTGCACTTCACACTGTACACTTCATCTTCTAGTACTGCCTCCCGTACGCCTAGACAGGAACTACCTGAAAATTTAATATAGTATTAGAAGGAAAAGGGTTAACGTTGTATGGTATTAATGCATGTTTTTTGCATGTCGCGTAATAAAGGCGTTTGCGTATATGTTTTCGGAATTCCTTTAAGGTAAAGACGCGATAGCAATAAGGGTGAACTTTAACAATTTCCACACGAACCACACTCCATACTTGTGAGATAATAAAAAATTACGGGGAACATCTCTTCTAATCAAAACAGGATACACGAGCCGTTCTACCACCACCCCCGCAAATTACTTGCAAAACAGATAATACTTCCGCAATGCAGATATTAAGGCAATTTTTCAAACCCATTTCTCAAAAAATGTACTACTGTAAGGAGCGCAAAAGCGTGTTCTGTTTCTGCAAAAAACCCTCGAGTAAGTATATGAATTTTAAAAATCAGCCTAATCGAAGCTTTCAAACCATTCTGATAAACCACTTCGTTTGAAAAGAAGGCGCGAGGAGTGTCGGAATCATCAAAAATTTTAATACAGCACTTGCGGGAAGGTGTCTCGATTTGCGTGTAGATAAAGATATAACCGTACAGCAAAAAGGATAACATGATAATGAAATTACAACCATTATCGAGGAACTGAAGGAGACTCGAATAATATCTTAAGTCGCGACGTTACGTCACGTTTACGTCACGTTACGTTTACGTCACGTCGTCACGTTTTACGTCACGACGTCACGTTTTACGTCATGTCGTCACGTTTTACGTCACGTTGTCAGGTTTACGTCACGTTGTATTAGCCGTTTGTTAGCCGTTGTTAGCCGTTTTGTTTACCGTTTGTTAGCCGTTGTTAGCCGTTTTGTTGGCCGTTGTTAGCCGTTTTGTTAGCCGTTTGTTTTATGTTGAATATATATGGCATACCTTATAGGTATAACTCATTTGATGTTTAGCATCCGACATGTTTACATGCAAAGTCTGTAGTGCTGTAGTCTGTACCCAAAGAGTTGTTCCTGGATATTGCTTGGAATATTTCGTTAGCGAATTCAAGACCAACACGATAATGAAGCTCTAATGTCCAAGTTGTGCGAATTAAAAACCCGGAATGATAAATTGGAAAATTACATAGAAGATATAAGTCCAAAGGTCGTTAACCCGAACAAACGACACATGTTTGCTATAATACAGAAAAATCAATCAGCCGAGTATCCGTACCTGCAATCCTTGAAGAAATTGCAGAAGAAGCACCCGAAAGCGCGCGTCGTGGCAGATTTAGAGCATAATCCCAACAGTATCAGCCTTTTTAATCGCATCAAGGGCGAGATACCGTATATTACATGTAAATGACGTTAATAAAATGCTAGAAATTGATTAAAATACGAGCGCCTACTCCCTCCACTCCTACATAATAAGAATACCTTGAGCAAGCGCCTCATTTTTGTCTTGTTCTTGGTAGTGACAAGTCGTGAAAATGAAAACAGCGTTCTACTTTAAAGCAAAAGCCTTGAGAGAGATAAGAAAGCTAAATATTCGCGACGATGTATTAATTAATCAATGGTACTTGGATAAACAGCCTTCATGTTATATCCGTTATGAAGGCGAAAAACCCGTATAGTTTGCCTTGCTGTCTAAAATGGACTTTGACCCCTTCAACAAGCATTCAAATCCAAAGACGTTCAACTACATTTATGCGCTGGAAGCGCATCGTAGAAAAGGACATGCTGCAGCCCTTGTAGACCATGTGAAAGAACGTGAACAGTTTTCGGCGTTTTGCAGTAATGAAGCCTCAGAGAATTTATTTAAAAAATGCGAATGTAAAAATTACGGTGAAATGTATTGTAATGTTATGTACAGATATCCTTAATAAAAGTTTGTAACATATGATTGAGTATTATTATTATTTCTAACCTTTTTGGAAATGAATGAAAAAATAAAACAGGTATGTAAAATATGTATTTATTTTCCAATAAAATTGTGACACAATACAGAGCACTCTACATATATAGCTCTTCGAAACACCTAGTCAGTAGAATGGAATCGTAGGAGCGTGTCACACTGGTAACGGTATTGTTGTAGGAGCCGTATTCTACATCTCTACAATTACCAGTAGTTGAAGTACAATTCTTCCAGTATTTCAGATGGTTTGTTTGTTTTTAATGTATGTTGTCTGCTGGGACACCACAGATTATTCCATAATACTGTAGTGCCCCCATGGCAGCGTCTCATACGATCCCTTTATCAAGTATCGCTTATCGTCGTGCGGACTCAAAGCTATTTTTTCATGATGAGTCATTGTGAAGACTGCATGTTTTTCTGATTTTATCAAATTTTGCTGAATATATTTATTTTTGAAATTATCGACACACTCGAGGTAATCCTCGAGCGTGATGAAGTTGTTGATTACCGATTTTTTTATACCCTTAATTTTCTTTGTTAAAGCCACGTCATCGCCATCAGATCGTTTAACGGTATACATTTTGGACCTAAGACCTACGAAAAGTTCCATAGGCATACCGTTAAACTCATCTTTCATCATACCCAAGACTTTTTTATTGACTTGAGGGATGTTGTACCTGTTATCGGCGGGATAGTCTGAAGTATCGAACCGAGTGTGACAATCGCGACGCACGACTTCATAGACGTCTTTATTTGTGATTTCATATATCAGCGAGTCGGTGTCGGTATAAAGGACTGAGCAGTCGTTCCCAAACTCGGGCGCCATATAGTCATAATGAAAATCGTATATGGTGGTTTTGGCTAGGTCCAAGATCGACATACCAACGTATATCGGCTTGTTGAAGAAGACCTCGGTCTTATTTAACTCAACAGCAACCAAATTCTCGTTGAAAATGGTAGCCGCTTTGAACTCCGGTTTAGATATCAATGCCTCCGCACCATAACGCCCGTCCCATTTGTTTACTAATTTGACTATCGAATGCTTGCGGATGTTCTCCATGGTTTTTCCTAATACTGCATTATTCATTAGCTTGAACAAATTTTTTTCAAACTCGTTTTTAGCTGCCTGACGTAACGCGGTATTCAGATCGATGTAAGACATACGCCATGGAGACTGCTTAAATTTCAATACGCGATGAATTTTCGTAAGTTTGAGTCCGTGTTTAAGAGCTTGTTTTAAAGCTCTATAGTGAATAACGTACCGGGTCTTATTGTGTAAAGTTGCCAAAAGTTTAAAATGTTTATATCCGGGAGGAGCGCTATGTTCGGGACAGAAAGGTAAGTCGCGATGTGAGTCATGTAGATGAGCCGGATATTCCAAATCAACTTCAAGCAAATAGCCTTCAGATGAAGTGTCTGATACGCTGGTAACGTCGATGTTGGAATCTACCCACTCAAACCCACCGTATGGCAAGTACTGGCTCATAGCCCTACCGTATTGATTGTTAATGTCGAAATAGGATAAACACTTTACCCGTTTACTCGGGTCGAAATTTGGAAGATACTTATTATTAGCCGCGCTTTTACGTTTAGAGCATTGACTTAGACCTCCACGAATTCCCCGTTCGACAAACATTACCATATCGATATCGATCAAAAGTTCTAATGTCTGGCGTGTCTTAAACAGCATACAGGCCCAGGTGTATCCAGGTAGAGTGTAGTAATTCGCTGGATCGAGGCCATATGTCTTGAGACAACTGCTTCGAAACTGTTCAAACACGTCAGCCAAAAGTAAAATATCGGTTTTCATGTTCAAGTCCGTGTACTCGCCTAAATTTTGAATTTTGAATGTATTCCAAACATTTTGCGCGTGCGCGAACTGTTTAGACGAAATGTTCTTGTCCTCTAAACGGTTATAAAAGTGTGGTTCCGGCAGAGACTGGATATTAAATTTAGCAAAGCTATCCATGAAGTCATACGGATACACCCCCTTTTTCGTTAATAAATTAAACTCATCGTCGGCTAGTTCGGAAAAGTCTGATTTTAAATTTGGAAACTCGATCAAGTATGATGATAACGTATCTAATGCGGAATTCATGAAACGGAAAGAGTCAATAAAACGGAATTTAATTAAATTTTGATCAATATTTTTGGTAAACGAAATGTATTTTTCCTTAGTTATCGGAAGTACATCAACCCTACCCGGCAGGTCATTCGCGATATTTTCCAAAATAAAGTGGGCATCGTACCCGCTCAGGTTGTGAAAAACAACAGGTATAACAACCCCATCCTTGTAATTAATGTTACACGCGTTGTGCGCGGCGCCCCTGTAGTTATTCTCCGGAGTCAAATGAAAATGGTCACGGACTTTAACGTCCTCTGGCTTAAACGGCTGTTCACAGATGTGGCAATGAGTGGCTTTATGAAATTCGGCTTCTTGCGCTGACGTCATGGAAATATCGTAAGGGCATAAGAAAACCGTTTCTACGTCCTCGGCAAACGCAGACATTTCGCGAGCGAACCAAGACATGCAGTCCTCACCCCTATACGAGCGATAAAAGGATAATGAAGGATCGTATGAACACTTTACGTAGTACCCTACGGCAGCAGGCACATGCCGTTGGTATTTGCTGCCATCATCCACCTCTTTAAGGATACTCTAGAGGTCGGCGTAAATGGTAAAGGGGACCTTTTCTTTATTTCTAAAGTTTTTAAATTTTAGGTCTTTTTGGTCTTCGGTTGGTAGCCTGACTTTACACTCGTTCTGATTTTTGCTGTCGATGTAATGGCTGGTTAGTCTTTCTGCGGATGAAAAGTAGTGCAGACATCGATCACAAAAATGCTTCTTAGCATGATCTTTGCTAAGTTGAGACGATAAGAGGCGTGACAGGTCCTTTATCCAGACATAGTGGTATTTCATTGGAGGGCCATTAATTTTTTAATTTTCATCATCGACATCGTCTTAGTATTGATCTTGAATCATAAGCAGGTTGACATGCTTATCTTTTTTGTTCTTTGTCAAATAAACTGGGTGTGTGGTGAAGTTCTTTTTTCTCTTTTTGAGGCAGTATACGTTAACCGATACCCCGTTTTGTTTCTCAAACCTGGGTATCTGCTTCATGGTCATTGCAAACTGTATACCCGTCAGGTTGAGTACCGTTGAGAGTTGAGGATATGATGATGTTCTACCAGGGTGATGATGATGATTATCGGTAACAGGATACAAGGCTGATGTCACCGCCCACGCAAAACAGGCGTCGTCGTCATTTTTTACGTTGACGCATGCCTGCTTCTTTTTAATTGATGTGGGTAAGTCGATGTACGATGACCCCAGCTGTGGCGCGAACTTGTTGATGTTGATCCCCAAGTTGGTTATGGAGCTCAACGTCCAGCCGCTATCACGCTCTTGGAATTCGTCGAGCTCCGTAGAAATCGGTATCACTACATGTTCGTGAAACCATGCCTCTAGATTAGTATCGCGATAAATTGGCGAATTCTTAGTCGTGAAATATTTCGGCTCCTCCAGAATTCTGTCGGCTTTCTGAAGCCGAAACTGCCCGCCGAACACCGAGTTGACTGACTGTCTCTTCCTTCTTCAACGCGGTAGCAATGCGCCGCTTGAAGAGTGCGAAGCTGTCCTTGAGGAACTCCTTGGGGTCCTTGTGTTTTAAATTGCTTATTACGCCGGTGCGGATGCGGCTATCGAAAGCATTAGCCGAATCATCCCAATGGACGCGATGTTTTGCGGTTTTCTTTGGATCGGAAGAACAGCCGGCACCCGTCTTCTTTATGGACTTAAACTGACATCTAAAGGATTTTATTTGGGCCAGCTGTGTCAATAGCTTTTGCTTTTCCCCAATGGTTTTGACAGTTTTTAGCTGATTTTTTATATTTCGCACAGCTTTCGTGCACTGCCGAAGTCCATCCATCGCGGTTTCTTCAGTATAAGATTTTTTCAGAATGCCGAGTAGGGCACATATTTGGTAGCACAAATACTTTAGAATATCTGATGCAGCCATTATGCTATCACTTCAAAGATTGAAGATAGACTGGCTAGAAGGCCGTAGGAGGTGCGTAGTTATCACCTTTCAGGTAACTAGTGTCGGTGAGATCTAATTTTGATGCCTGAAAAGAGGTCACGTGGTTAAGATGCGTTTGATTAAAAATAGGGTGTATCTCACAAAAAATTTCAAAGTATAAGACAAAAATGAAAAAAATTTGAAAGTGTGTAAAACGAAAATATAGTGGGTGCTTTCTACCTACTAGGGGCAAGCATATCATCGATCGCGAACAAATGAAAAAATCGATGAAACCCACTATCTTACTGCAAGACGTTTAATTTGATATGCGACACGCCATATTTTAAAAAACTCACCTTTATTGAAGACTTTTCAACACCTTTTTAAAAAACTGATAATTTCAAATATGATAACAGCGCGGAGATAAGACTCAAGACAGCGTACTGATACGAAAGGAAAGACCAGATATACCGACGTATCCGGCTTTTATACTCCGCTGATGATCTCGAAACTTTCTCCTAATCTCGAACCTGTCCCTAACGGTCGAGCACGTAAGATGTAGAAAACACGTGATATGCGTGGTGGTAGTGGTGCGCATCTTAAGCTTAATAGCTTTTATAATCGTTCTTTCTTCGCTGATCTGTTGAGGTGTACGGAGGTGTAGTGCTCGCGGGGCTCGTGGGCTGGTGGTCGACTTTCTTCCTCACGTTAGCGTACAGGTACCGCTTTCATGCGGGAGAGTACAGCCCTTGGCGTCTGTAATACCAGTCCTAATAAGATAAGGGTCGTCGCCTTCAAGGGGCACGTATAGATAACGCTTTCGTTTGTGCGCATGCGTGCGAACATATTTTTTTGTGGAATTGAGTTGCCGGGGCTTCCAACTAATTATTGCTGTTGTTGAGGCTCCTATGGCTATCAAAGAACCGCCCCCACCCTATAGCCCGCCTCTGCAGCCACCCTCTGTGGCCGTTTACCGCTTTCCCTTGGCCCATCTGGTAAGTTTTTATAATTTTTTAATTGCTTCAAAGCTGAAAATTATAATTGTTTTATGATAAATATAGAAATTATGAAAAATTAAATATAAAAAAATTTAGTATTCCATCAAGCTGTACTTGACTAAAATTTAAATATGGAAAAATTATTTTATGAAAATTTATGAAAAAATTATGAAAAATTAAGAGTCAATAGTAATTTTTAATGGAAAGTCACTTATCATCACAACGAATCTGTGTAGTTTGAAACACGGCCGTCGAGCTGTTTAAATGGTGCTAGAAGTGCTGCGCGCGTATTAGTAATATTTCCTAACACAAGACAGCCATTTTATCGTTTCGATAGCCCGAAGGCCTTTCGCGCTCGCGAACGAATTTAAGTATTTCGCGTTTGGCTGGAACCTTTTTCGTTGGCAGGGGAAAATCCAATGATTACCCTTAGGTAATCGTTTAAGATAGATCCCTACACGACCACGGGTACCTGTATCAAGCCAGCATATGTAACTGTGTATTGAATCGGTACAAACGACGCGATCTGAAATGCAAAACTCAAAGCAACTTACCCTTCATATGCCTTGCGGGCTCCGTGTCTCTGTCGTTCTGTTGTTTTGTTTTGAACTTCATGCCTCTGTCGTCCTGTATAATAATACTATTTTTCGGTTTGATTTTTTACTTCATAATTTTCTGTTAGAATATTAGTACTAATTTAAATATAAATTTTTTCGATCTGATTTATAGCACTTTTTTGTCACAATTTTTGGCCTGATTTTTTAAGATTTTAGTAAATTGCCTTTATCTTTTTTCGATAAAGATTCGTCTAATTACTGTTATTATAATAAAGCCCTGTATTATATGAGGATTATGCTTTTTATTAAATTTTCGGTTAGTTAAGGTTTATTATGATCAAGTGCTTTTTGCTGTATTAAATAAGCTGAAAATCTGAAATGATGAAATTTGAAGCAACTTACTCTCTGTCTGCTATTTTTTGTGTTGTTTTTGGTTTCCATGTCTGTCGTCCTATGGGCAACATTCATGTCTTTCCAACGCTGCTCCCTCTCTCTCTGTCTTTCCGCTGTCTATAAAATTAATGCTTTAGATTTTTAGCCGCCATCTTGTTGTTGTCAAATAATTTCTAACTTTTTATAAAGACCCTGTAGCTATTGTTTTTTCTCAACTGCTAAAATAACACCCTGTATAATGCTTGTTTTAAATAAAAAAAATTTCAATCTGATTTTTGGTTTTGATTTTTATGGTTCTGGTAAATTGCCTTTCTCTTTTTTCGATAAGGATTCGTCTAATTACCTATTGTTTAATTGTTTTTGGCTCATTTTTTCGGTTATTATAATAAAGCTCCGTATTATAGGTGGATTATACTTTTTATTTAATTTTCGGTTAGTTAACGTTTATTACGATTAAGTGATTTTTGCTGTATCAAATAAGCTCTTTTACCAGCTAAATTATGGTTTTCAGAATACTAATATGTTTTGGGGATTTTTAGCTTGTTTTCCTGTTGAAATAAGTCAATATTTTTAATTATAGAATTTTTTACTATAAAAAATAATTCACCTAATTGCAGTATAAGATTAATGCCTTTTAATACGCTTTATTGGAAATAAGCCGTTTTGGTGGCTAATTTATAGTTTTTTAGATTTATTTTCTTTATTTTCAGTTAGAAATTTTCGATCTGATTTTTCGACTTGATTTTTCATTATATATAATTTTCAGTTAGAATATTCAGTTATTAAAATAATACTATTTTTCGATATGATTTTTCGACTTGATTTTTCATTATAATACTATTTTTGTGCTAGAATATTAATCCAAATAATTTGTAACTATTTAAATACCTTTTTATAAAGACCCTGTATATATTGTTCAGTAGGTAATAAGACCAAATAATTTGTAACTTTTTAAATGCCTTTTATAAAGACCCAGTATATCTGTATACCCCTTTCCTCTTGAAATAATGTGGGTTTTTTATTTAATTTTTCGAGTTATTTAAATAATACTATTTTTTTATTGGAAATTTTTAAGATTCTAGTAAATTGCCTTTATCTTTTTCGATAGAGATTCGTCTAATTACTGTTTAATTGTTTTTGGGTCCATTTTACAGTTATTATAATAATAATTTTCGGAATGCTATTATGTTTTGAGTATTTTTTAGCTTGTTTTCCTGTTGAAATAAGTAAATATTTTTAATTATAGAATTTTTTACTGTGAAAAATAATTTGCCTAATTTAGTTTAAGATTAATGCCTTTTAATACGCTTTATTGGAAATAAGCCGTTTTGGTGGCTAATTTATAGTTTTTTAGATTTATTTTCTTTATTTTAAGTTAGAAATTTTCGATCTGATTTTTCGACTTGATTTTTCATTATATATAATACTATTTTTGTACTAGAATATCCATGCTGCTTTTAATAAAATTTTTTCAATCTGGTTTTTGGTTTGATTTTAAAGATTCCAGTAAATTGCCTTTATCTTTTTTTCGATAGAGATTCGTCTAATTACTGTTTAATTGTTTTGGTTCATTTTTTAGTTATTATAATAAAACGGTTTTACCAGCTAAATTATAGTTTTCAGAATGCTAATATGTTTTGAGTATTTTTTAGCTTATTTTCCTGTTGAAATAAGTAAATATTTTTAATTATAGAATTTTTTACAATGAAAAATAATTCGCCTAATTTAGTTTAGGATTAATGATTTTAATACACTTTATTGAAAATAAGCCGTTTGACGGCTAATTTATATTTTTTGCTGTTAAAATAATAGGGATTGATTTTTTAAGATTTATTTTCAGTTAGAAATTTTTCGATCTGATTTTTCGCGTTGATTTTTCATTATATATAATTTCGGTTAGAATATTCAGTTATTAAAATAATACTATTTTTATTAGAAATGTTTTTAAGATTTATTTTGAGTTAGAAATTTTTCGATCTAATTTTTCGACTTGATAAAATAATGAAAACATTATATATGTCGGCATCACCCTTGTAACCGTTTATGAATTCGTAGCCACTCGAAGAACTGTCGCCGTCGATGGAATGTTGAGGATTTGTTTTTGTTTATGTTACAGAAATATTAGAGTACCAAATTGTTATGTCTTCAGGGTTAAGTTTAGCCTGTGTGTGAAAGACCATCATTATCTAACTTTTGTAAACACTTCCTTATATGGTCATGTTTGGTAAAAAGTAAACTGATAGGTTAAAGGAATGCACTGGGTACCGCCCCCGTGAACGGAACAAAACTGAAAGCTCGGGAAGCAACTGGATCATTCAATTGATGACACAACCATAGCCGTGTGGCTTTTATTAATATTATTGTTATTATTGTTTTGATAGAAAAGTAGTGAATAGGTTGCTAGAACTGACAGTGGCGGACCGTTAGTTCCTATTTCATAACTTGTATGACAGCTCCCGTATTTGTAATAAATAGTGTCACGTCACCCGTGTATTATTTCTATGGAGACAACGGAGTAAACTAATTCCCATGTCCACCAGGTGTCTCCGACATCAGAAGTGGGATTCGTACGGCCAAAAGGACGAAATTTGCAAAAAGTGAGTGTGCGAAAACCCGTGATGAAGGTTTGGAAAAAGTGAAGAAGTTAGAGAGACAGTTGTTGTCGTCGACATCCTGCAGTGTTGTGTTACCCGTTTCATCGTGCGGAAATGTCAAAATACCTCCATTCGACCCGTTTTCGAGATTTGTCGACCTCGAAGGGTGATGTGCAATAGTAGATTTGTGGGTGACAAAAAGCAAACCAGCGAAATGGAACTAATAAAGGTGTTATCGAATTCCCGGAAAGGTGAAACTATTAGGTGGTATATTACTTTGGTTCCACGCGCGAAAGTCTTGTTAGACGAAGATTTCAACTAGAGCAGCCGAACGATGCTAAAAGTATGTGTGCTATGCTGCAAGGGAGACTTGGTAAGCGTCCGGCGCTATTTCTTTCCGGTCATCATACTGGAACGAATCGTCGCGCCCCAACTTCCGAGCACGAAAGTAGCCTTTACTTCCCAATGAAATGTCACACCTGCGATCGGAATGGACATCGATCAATTCATTGTAGAAATCGTCAAGAATCGTCATCAAGGGTTGTTATTTGCTAAAAGTGTGGAAGACCGGACTATGTTGCTCCCAACTGCCCATCTATAGTCAGAAAACCAAAGTCCGACATTCCTGTGAAGAGAGTCAGTATGTATGGGTGAAAAGCAGACCCAGCCAGTTGATATGGATAGTTGAAGCTGAATTCTGGTGAGATCTTTCCTTTTGTATTTGACACAAGTTTAGATTGCTCTCTTGTTAACGAAAGTTACGTAGGTCACTTTGATGGTGGACGTTTTATTTAAACTCGCTGAGGGCTATTGATTCTGGCTCTTTCTTAAGTACCTTATATGCAAATTTTAATAGTCGTAGTAATTCAAGAAATTCAAGTCAAATAATTATTTTTGTTCTGCCCGATAATTTTATGTCTGCTCAAATTATTATAGGTAAAGATTTAATAGAACAAAATATCAGTGTGCGATATAACGCAGATGGCTTATTTTTCTATCGAGAATATCTTGTACAAACTCTAGTTGTAAATTTTGATGCCATACAAACCGATGTTAAGAGTAGCGATAAACAAAACTTAATGAGGCTCTTGTCAAAATACCGTGAAAACAGGTAGCTTAGAGATACGTTTGAAGGACCCGATTACATACGTTCAAAAAAGGACCCTATCGACAGTCTCTGTTGAACGAGAATTTGTGCGTAATAAAATAGATAAATTATTGCAAGTTAAAATAATCGTTCCTAGTAATTCGTCCTTTTCTAGTCCAATGATTTTAGTCAAAATAAAACATGGTTCGAACCGCATATGTATTGACTATCGGGAGCTATTTGCCAATACTGTACCTAATAAATATCCTTTGCCGCTCATAAGCAATCAAATTAACAGAGTGCACTTAGCCTACTATTTTACTTCACTTAACATGGTATCTGGTTTTCATCAGAACCCTGTTCACCCAGACTCTATCGAAAAAAAGGAGACTTCTTTTGTCACCCTGTAGCATATTTCAGTAAGAGAACCTCGTTGTCATTCGTATGATTTAGAAATTTTAGCTTTTGTTAACGCTGTCAAACATTTTAGCCATTTCCTATATGGAAAATATTTTACAGTTTTTTTTTCATATTGCAACTCCTTAAAAGCTTCCTACAGAAAACATGATTTAACTCCTAAAGCACATAGGTGATGGGCATATTTATAGTCATTTAACTTTGACGTATTTTATAACCAGGGGAGACAGATGAAACATGCAGATTTTTTCTCCTGAAATCCTACCGATAATAATAGTGATAGTGTCACTCGTAAAGGAAACCCTTCTACTCATATCGTTCACATTATAAACTTGCATAAAGATTGGCATACAGTCACACAACAACGCAATGTTATAGTTAAAATAATTGCCAACTTAAAATCAAATGAACTCGACTCTTATCTAGCCAAAACTTACGATATTCGAAATAATACTCCGCTGCGTAAAATTGAAAGAAATGGTCGATCGTATTATTTAGCCGAAGTTCCTAGGTCGGCTACCTGGTCTGTCATAAATCACGTACACTTATTTAAAACATCTGGGCTGGCAGATGACTTTAGATAAACTTTATGAACTCTACTTGTTTCCTAAAATGTCTAAAGCGGTTAGAAAATCTGTTGAAAAATTGCTTAGTATGCAAAACATCTAAAACTTAATCGTGAAAGATTCAAATTCTTATGCACCCACACTTAAAGTTGGTCAACACTACTTATTTTTGGAAAATTAGACAAAAGCGACAATAAAGAATACATTTTTGTAATCATAGATGCTTTCACTAAATTTGTTATTTTACACCGTATTCGATGGCTAACTGCTACATCTGTTCTTAATTATCTTAAGAGAATTTATTCACTTGTTTGACTGTCCTATGGTCATGTTTAGTAAAAAGTAAATTGATAGGCAAAGGAATGCACTGGGTAACGCCCCTGTGAACGGAACAAAACTGAAAGCCCGGGAAGCAACTAGATCATTCAATTGATGAAAACAGCCAAAGCCGTGTGGCTTTTATTATTATTATTGTTATTATTGTTTTGATAGAAAAGTAGTGAATAGGTTGCTAGGGCTGACAGTGGCGGACCGTTAGTTCCTATTTTATAACTTGTATGACAGCTCCCGTATTTGTAATAAATAGTGTCACGTCACCCGTGTATTATTTCTATGGAGACAACGGAGTAAACTAATTCCCATGTCCACCAAGTGTCTCCGACATATATTAAAATAAAACTCATCATATTTGTTGTTTATTTTTATTATAATTTTTCACAAAAAAACAATAATACCTAATGCTAACTATAAATATGTATTTTATAATAATGATTAAACAAAGTCTGTCTTATTTATCCAAGAATTTTGGGATGCTGGAAGTCCAAGCCACTTGCAAAAAAATAAAGTATTGTTATTTTTTTTCTTTTTCTTCAATATTGACTGTACTAAATATACATTGGGATATTTAGTTTTCAACAATTCCCACTCATAAAAACATCCTTTGATTGGTTGACCTTGCATATCTTCTAACGCATACGTTGTTGGATTTGTTATATTTACTTTAATCACTTTGAATAGCTCTGTTGAAAAATTTGCTGTGAAACCTTTTTCAAAAGTATTTTTAAATTTGCTAATTCGAATGATGTCTCCTAAACTGAATTTTGGTTTCAGGGCAACTTTTGGGTGGTTATACACTTTCAATACTGTGGATGGTTTTACATCGATGGGTTTCATACCAGTAGTACGGTGAACTCTATTATTATACGAACTTATAATTTTTGGTAGAATATCAATCCACACATAATTACCTCTAGCTGAAAACTCTTTATATATCCAAGTTTTCAAAGTTCTTATAGTCCGTTCGACAATTGCGGCCTTTTTTGTGCTAAATGTAGAATAATGATTTATCTTATGCAGCTGCATGAGTTTGGAGAATTGTCGATTATAAAATTCAAGTCCATGATCGCTCTGCAGATTGCGTGGGTAATAACCAGCGTCTAGAAAAATTTTTTTCATTGCATCAGAAACTTGGTCAGCTGTTTTTTTCTTTAGCGGCTTCGCCCACACATATTTAGAATAACAGTCAATTACTATAAGTATATATCGATAACCTTTATTTTTTTTTGCAAAGTTTTGCATTTCTGCCAAGTCTATTTGGAAAAGATCTGCATACCCCTTAATGATTGTTCTCCTCCTGCAAAAGTTTCTTCGTGCCGGTTTGTGTAATTCGTTGACAATTTGTCGTTTTGTGTCACTAATGAACATTATGATTCAAGTTTACTAATAGAACAGTGCGTACGTAAATGTTCCCCGTTCTTTTTTGGAATGTCTTATCACAACTAATGG
>NW_019419181.1:67061-97238 GCF_000390285.2 Anoplophora glabripennis | reverse complement strand
AGTAGATAAACTAAGTGCATTCTGGCTCAATTTGCATAAATTAGGTATGAAAATGGATGTTCTAGTAGATTTCCTGGAAGAGGGTTTTTTGTTGGATTTTGGGGATGTTAGAAAAATAGGTTTGTGGTTTGAGTTAGCCGAAAAGGATGATCCCTAACTCGTCTTCATTATTTGGCCCACTCTGTATAGGGTCCAGGTGTGCCGACACGCCTTCGCCATTCCCAGCCGCGAGCGTATAATGACGTAGAAGTGCGTGTTGTGAATGGTATTCCTTTCACTTAGTCTGCGTTGTTCATTCTGGCTCATGTGTCTAAATTTGGGTTGAAAATGGATGCCCCGGCAGATGCGCGCGAGAGTGGTACTCTTGATTTCGAAGATGGTACCTAAAAGGATATTTGTGGGATTTGAGAAAGTGGGGATATTATTATATATTATGGAGGCATTGTGCTATTTATTTTTAATTGTTGAAAAATGAATGAAAGACAAAGATGTGTTGTTGAGAAAACTTGGGAGGCCATTAGTTCCCACAAAATGTTAAGGTCCCTGTTAAAGATGCGACTACAAGATATTTATTACTTACCGAAAAATTATATTAAGACAATAAGCGTGTGTATCTTGAAGATGGTTGGTATTTATTGCCCGATTATATACGACATGATCCATCTATAGCGAAGTACAGATCATGTAAAAAACATTATTTATCAAACGTGCATAATGACTGTGTTGATGGTCCACCAAAAAGAATAATTAGCTGCGAATATTGCATCCAGGAAGAGATAATCAATTTGGGAAATAAAACTCTGCAATGTAAATCATCTCCAACAATAGATAATGGGAGGTAGAAAATGAAGAATTATGAACTATTTATTGTACTGCTTATAAGTGTTATAATTTAAATAGGAATTAATAAACACGTTTTAAATTTGAAATGTTTTAATAATTTACTTACAAAATAAAGTACATAGAGTATGATTACCTAATTAACATTTTACATATGATATTCATAAATTTTATCAATGTCAGTAAGAACAGCATTTTTATTAAATTTTAAGTGCTCAAGTAAACATTAACTTCGCTCACACTTATTTAAATTACATAAGCTTATTAACTTATCAAAACATGTTTCCATTGAACAAGCATCGCAATTCGTAATATAAAGCAAAGCACTATTATAAAAGTTTTTAAAATCTAAATCATGTAAATATCCTAACCTATATTCGATAAGATGTCGAATATTGACGATGTCCTTAATGAATTCATCATCAAAGTAGAAGATTGCTTGGCCACTCTTGAACACTAATATATGTCTTCCAGCAACTAGTTGACTGGATAGTTTGAAATTTTCAAGTTCCACAACGGTTTCGATGAAATCTTTTTCTTTGTCATTATCCGGCATAATATTAATGTTGGTGATNCAGACGTCAGCCGATGTGACGTAGCCGGCTGAAAGCTATGCCGATCCTGCTCCAGTCGTCATCTTGAATTGTGGAGCAGAATCGGCACAGCTATTCTACTGTGCTCAAATGCTCTACTTTGCTCTTCATGAATGCCTATAGCATAAATACAAAAGCCTCCATAACTTGCGAAACCAATCACTTAGGATTTCCAATTTGTATTTTTTTTTATCTACGAACAATATAGAAACTTTCCGCGTTAGCTGATTTTGAATCCATTTTTGGACCACTTTTGCATGCTTGAGGAACACCGTGGATTTTTAACCGTGAATATTGCATTCAAGAACATAAATGATAATATAGGGTACACAAAGAAGAATATAATTTATTAATTGTATTTCATTATTTTATAATGGGGAATTATAAACATATTTTAAATTTTAGAGTATTTTAATAATTTATTTATTACATTTTACATGTGATATTCATACATTTTTTCAACATCACTAAGAACTAGGTTTTGATTAAACGTTAGGTACTCAAGCAAACAGTAACTTTGTTCACAATTGTTTAAGTAACATAAGTTCATTAGTTTATCTATACATGTTTCCATCGAACAACCATGGCAATTAGTAATATGAAGTATAGCATTATTATTAAAGATTTTAAAATCTAAGTAGTGTAAACATTTTAGCCTATACTCAATAAGATCCTTAATACTAACAATGCCTTTAATGCACTCTTCGTTAAAGTAAAGAACTGTTTCGCCACTCCTCACCACCAATACATGTCTATCTTCAATCAGTTGGCTGGTTAACTTGAAATTTTCAAATTCCACAACGGTTTCGACGAATCTTTTTTCTTTATCATTATCCGGCATAATGTTAATGTTAGTGATAAAATCATACCAGTCTACATCCATGAGAGAAATAACATCACTCGAATCTGTCATTTTAAATACCAGTTCGAAACCGCTGGCTGAGCTAATTCCAGTGGAAAATTGAATTGTTGAATTTGGTAGCCCATATTTTATTTCGCGATTAATTGTTTCTCTTCTTTTATATCTTCTGCACATTTTAAAAGGACGTTGTCCACATAGGTCGAGTAAGATGAACAATTTGAACTATTTTCCATACCAGAATCCGAAAATGACATTATTAAAGGAGAACAACAAACCGTCTTCGTCTTCAGCTAACAAATTACTAACTCTTTAAATCGCTCATAGAGTTATTAATATACCAGAAGAGGGGCTCAGATTTTGAAACAATATGTATACTATGTGAATTTTTATATTGGAGTTTAATATGTTAATTAACAGTTTATTGTCAAGGCACTTTCTATTTTAGAATATTATAATTTTTAGATATCATTTCAACATGTTTCAACCTGTTGCTGTCAACAGTGTTTCGAAGAAAAAGGTGACCTTCAGCGGAAACAAAGATCAACTATATCTAATGCTGACCTGGAGATACGCCTATCGAGAAAAAAGTATTGGGAAATTGTTGCTGTAGATCGTCACAGTTTCGAAAGGAAGATAGCAGATTTAGCCATCATATTAAATCCGATTTTAGATGTAAACCATAGACGTAAAATATTTAATGAAAGAATGTTGTGTGAGATAAAATAATGCTCAATATACAATAAAATTATTTACTGAAATAAGTAATAAAAATTACACAATATTAGTTCGTTTTTTTACCCAACTATTTCGTGAGCTGTCGAGACCCAACCACTTTACTAAAACCATATTTGCCTTCTTTCTCAGTATCTTCTCCACCAAATAAATGTCCTTGTACTTGGCATTCTGCAGTTCCTCGGTGTAAAAGGCTCCTTGAATTTCTTGTCCATTTTGATCTTTCAACAGATACGTTTGAGTTGGTTAAATTAATTTTTCGTATTTTATAGATTTCCGTACTCCAACTCGGGACATATCCTTTCCTGAAAGCTTCCCTGTATTTGCTAATTCTTACGTAATCGTGCAGTTTAAACTTGGGATGTTTAGAATCGATAATATTGATGTGACTGAAGGCTGTTTGTAATAATTTTTTAGCATTGTTTCTGTTCACTTGGCTAGGCTTCAATCTGATAGTCCTGTGCTTGGTATTATTGTATTGATGTACAAGATCTTGTAGCATGTTTATCCATTTATAATTTCCTTGAAGACTGAACCGCTTCCACATTAGATGTTTCAATGTTTTATTCACCCGTTCTACGACGGAGGCATTTAAGCTGGAGTAGGTACTGTAGTGATTTATTTTATATTTACTCATCAGTTCTCGAAATTCTTTGTTATAAAATTCCTTTCCCAAATCAGTCTGACAATTTCGGGGAGCAATACTCATCTTCGTTAAAAGTTTACGCATTGCATTGGTTACATCTCTTTCGTTTAACCGGCTCCGCCCAAACAAACTTGCTAAATACGTTTATAACTTAATAATGTATCTGTATCCTCTGTTTACCCTTGCATAAGGAATCATTTCCACCAAATCAGCTTATACGAGGTCGTGTAAGTCTTTTACGATGACGTGTCTTTTGGGAAATGTTCTTCTAGCTGGTTTGTGAAGCTCGTTAACAAGTTGCTCTCTAATACTAGTAATTTTTTGTTATAGGACACTGTAAAACGATTTCCACATACAAAGATGGTTCTTGCGGTACAGTTATAAAACTAATCTTGTCTCCTTTATTTATATTTGTACGAAGAAGTTGAACCAAATTAATAGCGACACCACCATTCAAAAACATTTGACAAGTAACCGGTAACATATTCACATTTTCTACTTTTCCAGATACTGGGAAGATATACTCCTCTTTATTATTCTCCAAAGTGTACCTACCCATTATTGTGGAATGCTGCTTCAAGCTTTTTAGTTTTATCACACATTTACTATGATGCGATTTACGCTCACAAATATAGAAGGGTTGTGATTCTGGTGAAGATGTTATTGTTTGGGAATAAGGAACTGATCTGCCCCTTAACATATGACGGCCAAATTTATCAATAGGCATGATGACGATTTAAACGATGGATATAAAGTGTTTATTTGAAGATGTTGACGGTTATTTTATAATTTTAGCTTCTCTCATTTCCTCAATGATAAAAAAAATTTCGTTGTTCACAGAGTCATTTCCTGCTAATTGTGAAGCGATTAGGAGACCCAATCTATTTATTAGCTCATTAGGATCGTCGTAGTACACATAATCTATTTTATTATCCGTTAAATTTAACAGATGTTAACAGATATACATTCGAGCGTGCTTGAAATAAAATAATTGTTAGAAATCCCGTCCTGCGGTTATAAATGCGTATGTGAACCAATAGGCGACGAGAATTCAGAAAGAAGCGAGAGTTAGAGCCTACGTCTACCGCGCAGAAACCTATAAATAGTCAGTTGAATCAGTCAGNTCTACCGCGCAGAAACCTATAAATAGCCGTCCAGGAATCAGTTGAAGTCATAGTTATAGTTATTCTTTAGTTCTGCGTTATACCTTTTTGTCTTTTTTATTTGCTTCTAGTTGGCGAAGTAGCGACTCGTTCAACTAGTTAGTTCTTTAAATCATACTTATTTGCAACTTAAACTTAAACCTAAACCTCATTTACATTCATTTTATATATATCTACAAGTCTACAAATCTACGATCAAGTGCTACTTTAATCACCAGTGCGTGAACGAATCGAATACGTTACAGTTTATTTCCACATACGAACTTTTTGTCTTTTTTATTTGCTTCTAGTTAACGAAGTAATGACTCGTTTAACTAATTAATTCTTTAAATCATTTTCGTACTCAACAAATAGTTAAAAGTGAACTTTAATGAACATTCTACGTACATTTCAATAAACAGATACGTTCTGTACATCAACTACGATATCCAGCATCTTTACAAACCTACATATCAACTAATCTTCGTTAAATTCATTCACGACATTACCACGTACAACATACGACCATTCTGCGAAAGTGCTACGTCACGCTCTCATGTAAATAGCGTCCTTCTTCTGTCTCCGAACTTTGAGAATCAGTGTGTTAAAGCCATAAATACAGTGTTTCATTCCTACAATCCCTGTTGTCCTATCCTAAGTGAAGTGAAGTGCAAAAACTTGGATTACACGAAACGTCGCTGTACTACAAGCTACCGGATTCAACCCTAGATCAGAGACCAGCCTACAAGATAAGCCGACACAAGGTAAGTGGCTTTACTTGTCAGTTTTACTCGTCAATTTTTTTATAACTTTACCGTATTTTCATATTTTGTGTCCTACAAATCTCTACTTTCGTTCTAAGCACACATTATTTTGATATCCAAGATATCATGGCGCCCTGGCATTTATAAACCTTCATAAGCATTCTAATTATTACATTTATAACAACTTTCATTAACCTTTTTACATTATACATTGATATTTTGAATTTCACCTAACTTTAGCGTTAACTCAATAGTCCCTTCTTTACCAAATATGGTTTTATAATTCTCCTGTATTTTTTACCCTGGGAGCCTTGAATTTATTCTTCAGGATTGAAGTGTCTACGATAAGCATTAGATCTATTCAGAATATCCATGTAATCATCCAAATCCGATTGTTTATATCCAGTACGCTCTTTTTTAAAGAGCAACTCGTACAGACCAGGTGTTCCAGCATACGTTACTCCATTTACTTTCAAATCTTTTCTAATGATTCCTAAATCGGAGCCCCCAATTTTAAACTTCTCCCTTTCAAGGTCATGTTTCACTCCATACTGACGATCACTGTCTGTCTCATCTCCTCTAACAGATAAATCTATATATTGTCTGGGAAGAGGATGGTACATCTCTAGATATTCATTATAAGCTTATGTGTTTGAAAGATCTTGAAGAAAGGCACGACTTTGCTCCACTTCCTGATTAATTAATTCGTCACTGTTTTGTTGATCTGTTTCAGCGGTTTTTTCCGGCTCGTACTGGTACGTATCTTCTAAAAAACTCGGTATGTTCATTGGTAAATAATTGCTATAGGGGTTAACACTGGATCTTTTTGGTGTGGAAGATCGCGATTCAGTTTTTATTTCTGTCGGTTCTTGCTTGACCGGCACATCGGTTTTAATGTTGGACAGTAGTTTTTGTAAAAGTTCCGTTATAGGTTTGTAACTCTTTTCCAACTGAGACTGCGACTGAGCTATATCCGATTTCAAACTTTGATATTTTTGTTTCACTGATTTTCTGGTTTTAACCAACTGCCTTGCTAATTCCTTATTCATGGTTGACATGTTAATGAGCGGCATCGATAATTCCATGTTTATTTATGCTCTAAAGGACAATGAAAGCGTCAAAGCCTTTTCTGTACCTTCCACCAGACAAAGGATAGCTTTTGTCTATAAGCAGAAACCCAAATTTATATTTCCAAGATTCTCCACAGATATATTTAAATTCTTGAAGAGGTATGTCAACATTGACGTGATCATCGTAAATGTGTTTTAGATTAGTGACATCTTGTTTGAAAAGCACTAAAAAGTTTGCATTATCTCGTATTAGTTGTTTTGGAATCGATGAATATGTTCGACTTAAATAAAAACAGTCTGTATCTTTATGTCGTCCAAAACAAAAATAATCCCTCATAACGCTCTGATTGCTGCACACCACATCGTCAAATATTATAACAGAATTGTGCTTTATTTCACTTGGAGGGACGACATCTTGATACTCATAGTATACAATCTCTTTGATGGGTTCCAGTAGCTGTTTCAGATACTCATATTTCGGTTGATATAGGGATTTTGAGTAAATGTACACATTTTCAAACCTCAAACCAGTTGGGTGGGCTAATAAACTTATTATGACATTAGTTTTACCTGACCCAGAAACTTTAAATGCTCTTGGAAGTATAGGGGTGGAGCTGCTGGAATAGCGAAAGCTGTGAACGACGCGAAAGCCGCAAAGGAAAAAATGGAGGAGGAGAAAAGACATAACCTGGTCATGGAACAGGCTGCTCTTGGAAAAGGCTTATATCTGCGTCCTTATAGGAAAGGACTTTATTTACCATAAAAAAACTCCCAATAAAGCTACCTCGTCGTGCATTGACTAATGTGGATTTAATTAAATTTGCTAAAATGTTACGTATTCCACATATCCGAGGAGTGTACATACAGGATGCCCTACCAGTAAAGATAAGAAGAAACGAATGTGGAATAGTTAATTTGGATATTTCGTTAGGACTAGGCACTCACTGGACGGCATACGTAAAGAAAAACAAGACAATATTATACTTTGATAGTTATGGTAATCTGAGACCTCCGAATGGAGTAACAAACTATTTTTATAGCGATGGTAGCTTAAATACAGTTAAATATAATCATGATAAATTCCAGCGGGACAATACAATAAACTGTGGACACCTCTGTTTAAAATTTTTATATAATCTATGTAATTGAGAAAAATCTGTTTATTATAAATAAAGTTTTAACTGTTCAATATGTCTCTAGCTTTGGCTTTATCTGGAAATACGTCTATTTTAAGTGCAGAGTATAACCCACCAATATACTTAGATGATGACGCTGAATATGTGGTTGGTCTATCAGATTTTGAAACCTTCAACGTAATTCCAAACATCGATGAAACAAACAATAAGTTTACGTATGGTAATACGACACTAACAATTCCAGTTGGAGCTTATGAAATTACCGATATCAATTACCTACAAAAACAAATATCAACTACCAATATTAACATCAGAGCCAATCGGAATACATCAACTGTCACCATTGATACTAATGTTGACATAGATTTTACGCATGAGAAATCTATAGGACGTCTGTTGGGTTTCAAAAAAAGAATTATTAAAGCTAATATACTGAACGAATCCAACTTTCCCGTCCAGATAATTAAAGTCAATGCTATATGCATAGATTGTAACATAGCGGCAGGTTCATATTTCAACGAAAAACCTGTTCACATTATTCACCAGTTTTTTCCAACCGTGGGACCAATATATAAAATAGTGGATTCACCTCTGAACATCTTGTGCTTTCCCGTAACCGTTAAGACGATCAACTTGACTGTTAAAATATTCGATCAGGACGGAAATCTTATAAATTTTCGTGAGGAAACTATCTCGGTCAGAATAAATCTTCGAAAGCTCTAGAGATGCTCAGTTATAAAAGAACGTTATTAAAGTAACACCGGAGAACAAGAGATTCCTGAAGTCCCTCGGTTTTGAAGTTCTCATATAATGAATATACTAGATGTTATGCAGCAACCTCTTATCGACAATTCCATCGTCGACTTGAAGACCACAATTATCAACTTTTCGTGACCTCTAAATTGGGCTACAATGATGAAGTAAGGATATCACTTCAAGAATTGGATATATATACTTTACCTTGTAAAAGTATGGTATACTTGGAAGGAAATTTGACTACAGATGATGGAAAAGCGGTTACCAAATTAAAACTTATAAATAACGCCTTCAGTTTCCTCTTCAGGGAAATTCGATATGAAATGAATGGAGTAATCATCGATTCCGTTCGAAACGTAGGACTAACGTCAACGTTAAAGGGGTATCTATCGTACAATGAAAGCGAAAGCATTAAACTTCAGAATGCTGGATGGTTTCCCAAGCAAAGATCACTCGAAGGTGACAAGTTTAATGTATGCATTCCTCTTAAAATGTTACTGGGCTTTTTCGAAGACTATAGAAAAATTATACTAAATATGAAACAGGAACTGGTTCTAATTCGAAGCAGCAATGATCTAGATTGCTGATCTTGATCTAGATCTGATCTAGATCTAGAACGGCTATCGATGATACTGAAAAACCTAAAATTAATATTGAAAAATCTATTGGAGAGTACCTCACGTTTCCGTAGGAATCCCCCAACAACTGGCTCTAAGATTTTAGATAAAAATGTAGAGATATTGGTTCCATTTAGAAGTTGGGAACTTGTAGAGTACCCTTCCCTTTCACAAACTACAAGACACACTTGGCCCGTGAAAACCACCACCAAGTTGGAAACGCCTTGTCATGTTGTTGTTGCCTTTCAGACAGATAAGAAAAATAAGATAACCTAAAATATGAGTAAATTTGAGTACTGTAGTCTTACAAATATAAGAATATTTTTAAATTCAGAAAGATATCCATACCATGACCTATTCCTTGACTTTAACAACAAATTCGCCACATTATACGAAATGTTTGCCCACTTCCGAAAATCGTTTTATGAATTTGAAAACGAGCCCATATTTACTCCAAAAGAATTTAAATCCATTGCTCCAATAACTCATATCGAAAAGAAACCATCCAGTCATAAGCCGTCATTTTACGGATAGAATGGGAAACTTCAAGTAACGTTCCAAGTGACACCACAGCGTACTGTTTAATTTTGCACGATCGTTTGTTCCGATATAACCCCCTAACGAAAATTGTCATACAGGTCTAAGCTATTTAATCATACCATCATATCAAGTTAATTGTCGGAGATGATACTTATTAGTTGAATTTACAAGTATAAAAATGCCAGTAATTTTGGATATGCAACGATTCAAAGTGGAACAAAATTGTGAAAGAACTGGCGGCTTACGATGGTACCAAAACGGCACACTACATTTTTAAGGCACCATTTTCTGTGAAGCTTCTATCACCTGATTTACAAAAGCAAGTCACGTAGTTGATAAATAATTATTATTAAACTGGAACGAAGGATATACACCGTTTCAAATGTTTTTAAATATTATGAAAGAATTCATATATGTCAAAGGCAAGGAAAAGGCCGATTACGTTAGACAGTATTCACCAACTGTAGTGTACGAGCTGGAAGAACATCCCCCACTTCGAATTACTGAGGCCCGATGTTTTTATCATAAAAAATCAAAGTGCATGTGTGCTTTAACAAATGTATTTTACCTTTATGAAACTTTTATTATGTTATAATTTTTGGTAAAATAAAAAACGATAAATATATTAATTAGTTTTATTAAAAATAACACATCAAAATATAATTTCATTTTATAAATGTTAAATCAAAACAAGTTTCAACTTGAAACATTCTTGCATAGTGTGAGGAAAATTGATATTTCGAAATAAAATAACAAATGCAATTATAGACAGATTTAAAAGATTCCAATACAGTGTGACAAGCTTTTAGTAAAAACATGAAAGTGTAGAATAATGACCATATGGTAAAGTGTCTGTACTACCTTCCCTTAAAATTCTTTTGTCATCAAATGGGCTTAACGCGAGTTTAATTTGCTTTATCGAATAAATTTCATGTAAATAAGATCTAATTAATCTCTGCGTTCGGTAGATCTCTTTAAATTCCATTAAGCATTTCAAGTAGTCTTCAAATTGTATTTGTTTCTTAACAATATTCTTTTTTAAACCTTTAATTTTTTTCACGCTACAGGTTTCGCCACATTTGATGCTATACATTTTTGATCGCAAGCCAACGAAATCGGTCATTATGATCCCGTTATTTTCGTCCTTCATCAAACCAACTACTTTTTTATTTTTTTGTTCAATCGAATATATATTGTTCGGTTTATAGTCGCTGGTATCAAATTTGTCGGAATTCTCCCTAATTATAGAGTAGAAATCATCACACTGTACGTCATATATTAAACTATCAGTATCCGTATACAGCAATTTACATTTTTCAACATTGAATTTCTTTAGCATAAAGTTGTAGTGAAAGTCGTATACGCATGTTTTGGAAATGTCTAGGATACACATACCTACGTATAGAGGTTTATTAAATACTATTTCAGTTTTGTTAAGCTCTACAGCTACCAAGTTTTCATCGAAAATCGAACTACTATGAAAAGTGGGACTTGATATGTAATGCTTAGCCCCGTATCTTCCTTCCCAAGTCGAAAATAATTTTACAATACGATGTTTTCTAATATTTTCCATAGTTTTACCAAACACAGCATTTAACATCAACTTAAACAAATTCTTTTCAAACTCATTATTTGCTCTTGCCCTAAGTGACGTGTTTAAATCTACATATTCCTTTAACCAGGCAGATTGCTTAAACTGAAGAATTCTATGAATTTTTTTTATTCGTAAACCACAATCGAGACTGTTTCAAGTTTCTATAATGCTGATGTTCTTTATTATGTAAATTGGTCATTAATTTCGGTAATTTTGAATTTGGTGGAATTCTATGCTCGGGACATAGGGGTAAATCTCTATGCAAATCGTGACGGTTGTTTGGATAATTTAAATCTACTTCCAATATCTAACCAATACTCCAGTCATCAGCTATCGAACATACATCGAAATTTTCAACATCGTCGACCCATTCGAATTCCCCAGACGGTAAATACTGTGACATCGCCCAAGCATAAAGCCCGTTTACATCGAAATAAAGTAAATAATTGGAAAGTTTGTCTGGATCGTAATTAGACATATATTTATTATTCGCTTTTGCATATCTATTACAACATTGACTTACGCCCCCACAAATCGCCTTTTATAAAAATAATATGTCGACGTCTTGCAAAAATTCTAAATTAAAATTCGTGTGTTTTAACATACAATCCCAAGTATACCCCGGAAGCGTATAGTAATGAGCTGGATTTAAACCGTACGTACTGAGACACCGTTCCCTAAAATTTTCAAAAATACCAGCCAATAGCAAAACGCACGTCTTTAACTACAACTGAGTATATTCATGAAGATTGCCAATTTTAAAAACTCTCCAAACGTTCTGCGCATGAATATAGTCATCCTCTGAAACATCTTCATCGTTTAACCTATTATGAAAATTGATTGAACTAGGAAGCGATGTTTCTCTTAAAACATCCATTGAATTTATATAATCATACGGATATATTCCCTTTCGAGTAAGCATACTAAAAGAATCGCTATTTAAATGGGAAAATTCCGTTTTTAAAATTTTTAAATCTTCTTTACGTAATATGGACGCTAATTTATCTAACGACGATGCTAAAAATCTAAAAGAATCTATAAACCTAAATTTAACCGAAGAATTCGGAAGGTGTTTAGTAAACGAAATGTATTGTTCTTTATTTTTCGCTAACAACGTTATACGACCCGGAGATAGCTGAGCTACATCTTTAATCAGCAAATGGCTGTCATACTCCGAAAAATTGTGAAAAACTACGGGAACAATGAAAGTATTTTTATCATTCAAGTTGCAGGTATTGACTCCAGCCCCTGAAAGTCCCTGAAACTGGCAATGGTCGCGACACGGTTTATCATCTTTATTAAACGGTCTCGTACAGATATGGCAAGAATTTGTTTTTTCTAATTCATTCTGAGCTTCAACGGAGCAGGGTTCCATGGGCACTACAAGTTTTAATTTTTCGTCTACAAATTTCCCAATATTTTCAAGTTCTCTCACAAACCAATGTACACAGTCGAGACCTACATAACTTTTATAATAAGATACATTTTTATCATAACTACAATTGAAATAATAACCCACGGCAAAGGCCTCATGCTTTTGATACCTCTCCGTTTTGCTCTCATCATTATTACCGTTCACCGATTTCAATAAAGCTTCAAAATCGCAATAAACAATAAAAGGAGCGAGTTCCTTATATTTAAAATTTTTGAAAGATAAATACCTTTCATCCGGAAAAGAAATTTTACATGTATTAATTCGCGCACATTCAACTTCATGTTTATCTAATTTTTCTTGACTCTTAAAGTAATTTAAACACCTATCGCAAATAAATATTGTACCGTTGCCTCGCGTAACCTGTTTGGAAAGTAACCTCGACAAATTCTTAATCCAGGTAAAATGATACTTAATTTCAAAGTGTTTTTGATTTTTCGTGTAAGTATTCTTGTAGTCATTATCTGAGTAATATTTGTTTTGAATCATAAGTAAATTTACATGTCTCAAGAACTTCTTTCGCGTAACATATGCGGGAACCACGGAATAATCTTTCCCATTTAATTTTAATGCGTATACGTTAATGGAAATGCTATTTAATTTTTCAAATTTTGGTATTTGTTCGATGGTAACAGGAAAATTGATTCCAGTAAAATTCAAAACGTTATGAAAATTAGGATATGAATTAATACGGTCTGTATTTCTTTCTGCTGGATACAAACAACTTACAACAGCATAAGCAAAACAAAACTGATCTGTATTTTTGATATTTATAACGGCATTTTTTGATTTAATTTCTTTGGGCAGTTCAATATATGACGTACCTCCGTTAGAAAAATCGTATTTGTTAATATTGATTTCCAAACTTTCAATGCGGTTGAGTGCAAATCCACTCTGACCCTCTTGAAATTCCATTAATTTATTAATTATTTTATCACTGACATTATCACGATACCATTGATATAAATCAGTCCCTAAATCTATTAAATTATTTTTTGTATTAAAATACTTAAATTCCCTAATTTGTTTATCCTCGTCAACATGTTGCTTAATAAATTCACAACACAGCACCGTGTTGACTTTAATCGTTGGATCCTTTTTTAATGCATTTAAAATTCTAGGTTTAAACAAGTAAAATGAATCGTTTAAAAATTCAAGTGGATCGGTATGTAAAANATGTCGTGCCTGCTTGGAAATGGACGGAGGGCACTTTGAACATCTTTTGTAACTTTGTTTTTTGTTTGTTAAAAACTTCCTTTGTCGGTTTATTCCTAATAAAATAAAATGTTTGAAAAACGAATAGTGGTCCATATCTCCGCAACCGTTACTTTGCGGACCCATGTTTATTAAGACTTTTCTACTTATTTTGGTTCGTACTATTACCTCCTGAAATATTTTACACTTTTTTAACACCCTGTATTTAAAATTTTTGAAAGATAAATACCTTTCATCCAGAAAAGAAATTTTACATGTATTAATTCGCGCACATTCAACTTCATGTTTAAACAAGTAAAATGAATCGTTTAAAAATTCAAGTGGGTCGCTATGTAAAATATTAATATTAAACCGCTTCGTATTCGACTTGAAAAAGCAGATTTTCCATCTTCCCACTGAATTCCATGACTTCGCTTTAGAGACGATTTTAATTTTTTATTTTCGGATAACCCGCCTTCCAAATAAATATTATCCATAGATCTTAACGACTATATTTTCTCAAGTGATCGATGTTTGTCTGAAGTTTAATTTTTAGTGAAATATTAGAGTCAACGTTTAAAAGAGAAGAGAAAAAATTCATTAAATTAATATTTCCATTACAATAATTAATATATTTCAGTAAATCCTCATTTTTAACATTTTTAGTCTGACTTAAAATTAAAAAATTTCTCGGATGTTTTTAACTATGTCATCACTTAAAGTGTTATTACCATATTACGTATTATCGTGTTAAAATGTGTACTAAATAATTTTAACAAATTCTAATACCGACGGTTTTTGAGTTTTTATAGTTCCCAGTATCAATGTTTATCTCACCCTTGCTGATGAGGCAGTACTGTTTATCCTCGAATTCTTCCAAATGCTCAAACAGTCTTCTTGGTGGAAACACCCCACTAAGCATGAAACATTACAGTATATCTGTGCAATGTTGCATTCACCTGAATTATGATACATAAATAAATGAAAGTTGTGAGATGCTTTTGANACTTTGCAATTTGAATCAAATTTTCTAAACTATACGCTTTTCTGAGAGTTAAACTTGTCAGTTCACTTTGAGGAATAAGCGGACAATAAGAATTTGCAAATCTGGTACTTACAGCTGTTGAGACTAGTTAACCAACCACTAGTAGTCTCGCCCAATAAATTTCTTCAACTGGTGCCAAAAAGACCTTTTCTAATTGTTCGTATCGTAGTTGAACTGTTGAGACAGAAACCTCCTGGACTGGATTTCTGAAGATTCACAACTGGATCCAAAAGGCACTACGATCCTACCGACTGCGCCAATAAAATTATAGGTCTGGATGTTTATAACTTTTTATTAGCATCAACGTAAGTTGACAAACATGAAGCAAAAACTATATTGTACTGTACATATGATCTAGCGGCTTTAAATAGGAATAAATTATATGCATCAGCATTTCTGGAATAAGATGATGCGACAGGAATGCTGATGTTACATTATATGTTATATTAGATATGTTTTTATACTGAAAAATAAAAATAGACGTCATACAGGGTTTTATCGTGTTAAAATGTGCACTAAATATTTTTAACAAATTCTATGGCTACGGTTTTTGAGTTTTTATAGTTCCCAGTATCAATATTTATCTCACCCTTGCTGATGAGGCAGTACTGTTTATCCTCGAATTCTTCCAAATGTTTGTCCAGTTGCTCGAACAGTCTTCTTGGTATAAACACCTGACATTCATCCAACTCGGCCATTAAATTGTCTCCATACTTTGTAGACACCTTTCTAATTTTCCAGACTGGATATTTTCGCCCAATTTCTAATTCTTTTAGCGGTTTAAAAGCTAAAAGCGACTTTTCATTAATTTCGTTTAAATCCATCTCTATGAACAAACAAAAATTTTTAGAAACTAGATTTGAGATAAAAAGGTTATACTTACTAGTGCGATTTGTATAGAACTTGCGTTGTTTTTCAGAAACTAATACAGCATGACACTGGTACTCCCGACATTTCCTTTTATATGGGAAAATAAGAGAAAGGTGCGTGGAAACACCTTCATTATTACATCACGTTTACAGTAATGTCCCACCACAGAAATGCATATTCAACTCAAATGAGGTTAATTGCTATATCTATTTACAGAGATATTAATTTACTATGCAACGCCTTTCTATTTAGTGATCTTATTATATAATTTAATTACAGTGGAAATTGCTACATAAATGTCCAACTACTAACTGAAAAGTAAAATGATTAACTTCACAGAAGAAGAAGGTGATTCAAGTGTTCAAATATGTGAAATGAGTTTAATTACGTATTTTGTTTTAGATCGTTGCGAAGTATTGCCAAGATTTAAATTATTGTCTTCAACATCGGATGTAACGACAGCTTTCAAGACAGAATTTTGTGAAAACTTCTATATATCTAAGTCGGATATGTTCGTGTCATACCAGACCTATATACGGACCGTAGAAGACGCATTTTGTGATTCTGATTTTACTTCTTGCAGTTTAATATTTTTATTATGGGGCCCATTAAATTTATTACCAGTTTTATTGTTATGTTTAAAGTGTAAAAAACATTTATTAGAAGATTGGTTAAATACGTCAGTAAAATATTATAAGTTGCACAAAGATGAACCACTAGCCCATCTAGATCTAATCCATAATCATACTAAAGGTCACGCTCATTGTTATATTTGTGATTTCGACGTTATAGACTTTAAGTGCCCTAATACAATTTATGATAACATGTTAAGTATGAAACGTAAAGGTACTTATTATATATTATCAAAATAGTTTCAATATTTTAAATACTATTTGATAAGCTGAAAACACTAAAGAAAAAGTGTAATATTTATCATAGTTTTTTAACAGTTGTGGATGAAATGTACCTATGTAATTCGTAAATAAATTTTAAATCACGAATAATTATTTATGTTTTATTTTTATACATCGACATACTTCAAATGGGAGAGCAACAAATTTTGCTTAAGAAACCTTTAAATATTTCATAAAAATATAATACGTTATCTTTTAGATAATTTTTCATACAATTTAATATAATAAGCTAAATATAACATAATTTTCTTTTATGATACGCTGAAGACACTAAAAGAATGTGTAACATGTTATCACGGTTTTAACAGTTGTATATGTCACATAGAAAAACCTCAAATGAGAGAAAAAACATTTTCTCTTAATCCTTCAAAAATTGAAATGTTCTTAAAAATATAATACGTTATTTCTTAGTTAACATAAATGAGAATTTTCATAAAATGTAGTATCCTCACTTTGTTTCAATAACAGACAATAATTCATAATTCCTTCCAAAATAATTAGCTAAACATCGGTAATTACTATCACAATCTATCTAACTTTTGTCTTAAAAAACGACAATCTTCATTGCTATTGAATATTCCACTATTCGAATCAGTTGAATTGAGTTTAGATAAAATATAACGTAAAACACAATATGATTCTGATATTCAAATATAAAAGAAGTATATAAAGATTCTATTTACTTACATACATATTCAAGATAATTGTTATACTTCATAAAACTTTGATTCCAATAGAAACACTTATCTGTATATATACACAAGACATTTTTTTGAAAGTCAAACGTATTGCACTCAAATAGGCTCATTAGTTTGCATAGAGAATGCAGATACTTTTCAAAAAAATCTAAATTAAAGTTAGTTGCTACTATACATTACTTTAAGTAGTTTAAAAAATATTTCCTTTCTAAACCACACATCGGAAATTAAAAGAATCAATAGTGGAACCTAGCAAAGGCATTACATAATATATTTTAGACGGCCGGCGTATCGTTTTAGGTCACTGCCGGCCGGTACCGCGTTCTCCGGCCGCGAGTCGTCTCGTGAAAGGTAGCCCTCGCTTGAGCTAGCGCTGTGCTGTACCCGTGCATTATATAAATATAGGGTGGCTCAAATAACGAAGATGATTTATTGATGAACCTATTTACCACAAATACATCTTCAAAATCTAAATGACCGCTCTTCGATGGAATCTGCCTCGAAATAACCCTTATTTGCGGGAATCTGCCGCGAACCTCTTCTTTTTATTTACATCTTCTTTAAAGGACCCCTCCTAGCGGGAATCTGCCCGGAACGTCTTCTTTTTTTACATCTTCTTCAAAATCTAAAACCCCTCTTCGCGGGAAAATGACACATCTTCGAGGGAATCTGCCCTGAACATCTTCTTCACCCCTAAATTATGCAAATTGAGCTGGATCTCCTTTTGCTTATCTACTTACGTCTTCTGGTGCTACGGGGATCTGGTGGTAAGCTCTAGTCAGATCTATCTTGGAGAATATTGATTTACCGTATAGAGACTGTGCGAAATCTTCGATGTGCGGTAGAGGATATCGGTCTGGAATTGTCCTGGCGTTCAAAGCCCTATAATCTCCGCAGGGTCTCCATGCGTCATCCTTCTTCGGTACCACATGTAAAGCAGATGCCCATGGGCTTTTTGATGCGCGGATGATTCCTTGCTGCAACATCACCTCGAAATCTGTTTTCGCTGACTTCAGACGATCAGGGGCGACACAAAACTGGTGGTCCGGGTATTGTGGTGATATGGTGCACGACGTCGTGTTTAACCGTTTGGCTTACTGTTCCGGCGGGTCGCGTAATATCGGGGTATTCGCTTAGTAAACGAGAAAACTCCGACTCTACTATTACCGTTTTTATGGACTGCACTTCGCCTAGTACGTTTTCTCCTCTCGACGCTAGCAAAGTCATTTTGTCTACGAGTCGTCGCGCGCGAACGTCGACCAGTAGACCGTAGAATGCTAAAAAATCCACTCCGATGATGGGTCTGTCTACGTCCGCAATCACAAAACTCCACTTAAAACTACGTCGAAGTCGTAGATCGAGGTCTAATGTCACCATTCCGTATGTGGGAAATCGGCGTTCCATTCGCGGCGTATAACGTATAGTCGCTCCTTCGGTTGCGACCGCTAGTTCGCGTGCGCGGATACACACAGAGGTCAGCACCAGTGTCTACCAAAAAGGAAACTTTTGATCTCGCGTCGGTGACGAAGATTCGGCGCGCTGTGTGACCGTTGTTGATAGCCGCTATCAACGACGGGCCTACTCGTTTCCCTGAGAGTATTTGCATGGCGTGCGGCATTTTGTAGCGTTAGCACCGAAACGGTGATGGTACCAGCACGTATCGCGATCGCCACTAGCACTACGTCCCCTTGCATTGCTTTGGTCGCGGGAACGACTTCGTGGTCGCGACCACCGGCGGCGTTGCTCCTTTTCTGCTCTTATCTCCTGAAGAGCGAGACGCAGTTGCTGCATTTCTTCACGTAGGGTAGCCAATTCGCTATTAGCTGGTGTTTGACTTGAGACGGGCACATCTTTCATTCACTTGAGATACTTGGCTCCTCGATGGTCCGATTTCGTGTACTCGGTCCGCCACTTCAGCCATATCGGCCAAGGGTTGTTGCAGCGATGCTGCGAGCACTCGTTGTGTAGGCGTCGGCAACCGGTTCATCCACAGGGTTTTTATAAATTCTTCGTTCACATTTTTACCTGCCAGTTTTCGTAAATGTAGAAATTGGGAAGGTGTGCGGTCCCCTAACTCTTCACTTTCTAATAGTTTTCGTACTCGTTGGCTGCTAGAGTCCGACAAACGTTTGATGAGTTCACTTTTCAAAGTCTCGTACTGGTTTTGCGCAGGTGGGTTGCAAATAATATCTTCTACTTCTTCGATGTATCGGCTATCTAAATTTCCAACGACGTAACCGAATTTTGTCGAGTCCTGCCTTACGCCGGCGATACTAAACTGTGCCTCCAATTGACAAAACCAAAGTCCTACCTTATCACTCCAAAACGGCGGTACGCGGACAGTCACGCGGTGTAGCTCGGCACTGTCCATTCCTTCCGCGAGGTTTCTGGCGATGTTGTTGCTATCGTTACTGTTGGTGTTGGGCATCGTGAAAAAAACTTTTAGGTTCACTTGAACTACACTATCTTCTCTATATGGCAGATCACGTCGGGGTCACCAATTTATGGGGTGCTTCGTGTTCATCCAAAGGAAAACGCAACGTGTGACAATGTAACTTTTATTGACCGCTTCTTTACAGGACAGCCCGACCGATCGGGAGCAAGACTTAACCCATACTGATAGTGTCGCTTCTTTGCCTGTTCTAAGATAAATTTTGCCCTCTCGGTCGTGTATCTATTTCTAATCCAGGTAAAACAAGTTAGGTACCTGAAGCTCTATTTAATGATGTACTTATCCCTAATCTCATTTACTCTAAATACAGCTTAATATAATGTGATATTAATTATTTTATACTTAATGTGATATTAATTACAAAAACAAATTTATTGCTAATTAAATATAAAAATGTAATTGTAACATGCCGCCACAAATCCATGATACCAAATTTCGGTAGGGGCCACATACCTTATTTAATGTCAAGTGAGAAGTAATTTATTTCAGTGGTAAATATAAGCATATTCATCTACCAAATGCGCAGGATAAGTCCAAAAATTAGAGAATCTAACTACAAAACGGTTTTAGGGTTACAATTAATTAAAATGATTTTCGCACCACAACCCGCTCGCAATTTATAGAGGGGCGTAATTTCAAAATACTATTTCTACCAATCTGGCACAGAACTCCCAGCATTGACAGTGAGCTAACGTCAGCTCAGGGACCGACCATGCGGTTTAATAATCGGTTGTCAGATCCTAGTATATGAGCCCAGATTCATAATAGTTTAGTCAGGTATAGTTTTACTACTAATATATTTAAATAAAATTAATTTAAAGTAAAGTAAGTTTAAGTTCACAATAGTTTGGCCGTTTCAACAAAATTGTGTTACATCACCTTTAATTCTAGCATGCATTTATCTACCAGTTTAGCGCACTCTTCAGAAAGCGTGCTATCCCAAATTTCTTGCAATTTGATGCGTAGATCGTTAACTGAACGGTATATGTTATGCGCACCAAATTTTCATACATATATTATATGCAGATGTTACATACATCCCATTTATTGCAAATTAACAAAAATTGCAATAAATCGCACAAAAAATTTAAATTCAAATTCGAGTTAAGTAGGTATGTCAAAAATGTCTTATATAATTTTTTTTGTATTCCTAACGGGTTTTTGGCATAATTAATATAAATCTGATTTAATTGTCATAAAAAATATGATTTATCTATAAAAAAGGTAATATTTTTTGTGGATTTCAGAAATTTGTAATCAAATCTTATATCATGGAAATTATTGTATTTGTTTTAGCAACGTAACGCATAATTCAGTGAAACGAAAAAACAAATAATTGCACTCAGATTTCTCCCGTCCTGAAAATTGTGACTATCAAATATGAATCTTTGTGATTATTATTTGAGGAACACAAAATTACATAAATTCGATGAGAAACGCTATTGCTCATAATTTGCAGAATGAGTAAAAAATAAAATAGACGTGATTATAATTTTTTTTGCATTATGTATCACTGAAAATAGTTACCATTTCCAACAATTTTCGTGAAAGAACATTCAACAGGTTCGATTTTACAAGTTTCTGAATACTGTAAAGCATTACTTCATATTTATTATCAGCTAAATCAAATTTTTGCTGATGAGCAAATTTAACAGAGGGAATATTCTTTCCATAACTTAAATGTAAAATAAATATAAATTAATTCGATTAAATAGGTTTACCGTTAAGTTTAGTTAATTCTTTATATTTTGACCTCTAGAATCTGCGGGAAGTTCCATGTTCCAGACACTCTATATTTGGCAATAAGCAATAATTTAATTTAATAAATATAGGCATATTTATTTACCATTAAGCATTAAAGAAAAACTATTTTTCTATCTATAAACAGATAAACGTAACTTAAGTTTACTTATTTATTTACGAGAGGATTTAAACTTAATATTGAGATTAACATATCTGCTAACATAACATTCCTACTTTATAATTCTTTCAAAATAGACATTTCAATATACAATAATTCGTACAGAGCTAAATATTGGTAAAGGTTTTTTGTACATTACTATAAGTACAATGTCAAAAGTCCCCACCGATCCCATGCGTGCTGGAAAATGTATTCAAGGTCAAAGGTCGCAAATATCTAAACGGTAAGTGTTATCATAAAAATAGATTAGACAAAAGTTGTAGATCATGCAATTGTCTACAAAAATTGCTCCAATATTTTTCCTACGAATCACCATTCCTGAGATATCACCATTTCAAAAGTTGAAGAAGTCGCACTCTACATCAGGGATGGGCGTTTACGCGTCGACTTTAATTGTCGACGTCTACGTGTAGACTTCGCGTAGACTATGTAAACAACGTAGACTATGTAGACAATGTAGACAAAGCGGAGTTTGCGCTCTAATTTCAGTTTAATCTAACCTATATTATATTTGCGTTACATTTACGTATGATCTATTTTGTGCTGTACTCAATTCATCACTCAACTTTTTCTGTTTGGCTGTTTTTACATAAACATAAAATGAGCGGACGTAAACATAGAACATAGACATAGAAATTGACCAAAAAAATATCAAGTTAATTTAGGGTTGAAGTCAGAAAGTTGGTTGAGGGTTTGCTTAAAGAATACACTGTGTCTGAATTAAAATTTTCTTGGTAGCTAACGCTTAATATTATTCAGTCCTGCTAAGTAAATCAATTCTTTTATACAAACATTTGACAATTTATGGTGACTTGACATTCTTGACAATTATGTGTTAATTTTAGAATAATTTTTAAATTGGTTAAAATTTCACAGTTTTATAATTTAATCTCAAGTTAAAAGACTTGAAAGCTTGACAATTAAATAATACAAAATGTTCTATAAATTAAACCTTCAACCAATCTTCTGACTGCAACCTATTTTTTTTAAGTTTTGAATACATTATTTATTTCTCGTTATTTTTTTAACTACCAATAATGTTGATGATTATGTTATTATACACTTGTTAAACAATTTTAAAGAATAAAGTTTAATTTAATTTAATTATGTATTTTTATAATGGGGTATTTTCTTTCAATCGAAATGAAAGTGAAAACTTTCATTTTTGTATACTTAATATATATTTTTTTATATTTTTTAAAACAAAAATTATTATAAAAAAAATTATATAAATATATAAATTATGACAGTCAGTAAAAAACAGTTTATTTAATTTTAAAATTTTAGTCTCCATTCGTGACCTCATTAAGTGAAAACTAGGGAATATATTATATAATACTCGTATATGTATAGAGGTACATATATCAATAAATACACATAATATTTAGTTTGAGAAAATGCAATAAAAAACATTATCTTGTGCCTCTGCAAATATTTACAGAAATATGTTACCATTTATCGTTTATTGAAAAGCTCAGCTCTATATGATTTGTATTAAAATCTTAGATCTTATATATTTACATAATATGATCTAGGATTGAAACAAAAATTATTTTGAAAGGGTACCTATATTATAAATTAGTAGAAATATTTAATAAAATTTTTTTTTATTAAATTCTGTAACTCTAACACCTTTAGAAAAAATAAAATTAACGTGTTCTAACTAAACTAAAATATCTACACAAAGTGTTCTTAAAACTTAATCAAATATTCCAAATTGTTGCTGACTTTAAAAATGATAAAATTTTCATTAAAGAATATATGCGACATTATCTTTATTTAGAGATTTTATAGCAAAAAAAAAATTTTGGTCAATCTGACCTGACCTAAAACTATCGAGGAGCATCAAGCGAGACACTTTTTTTTTCTCGTGAATTCTCGGCAGATATTGTTTGATCTTTTGTACTCGGTTTATACATTTTTTTATAGATGGTTGTGATACTGATAGGTAGGTACTTTTCAAATTTCAAATTTTCAATTTTTCTTTTTTTGCAAGAATCACGAGTTACAGCCTTACGAAACTCTTTTTTTGAGGTACATACCTACCACACCTTTTTCTAGTTTTGAGAGTTTTTTAATTGTTGACATTGTCGACATTGTCTACATTGTCGACTCTTCCAAATTAAGTCTTCATCTAGATCATTGTCTACGCGTAGACAATTGCATTGTCTACGTCGACATTGTCTACCCGCCCATCCCTGCTCTACATGATATGCACACATTTCCGCGCCACCTATAAGGACATCAGCGTTATTATCAGCTTGTTTTACTACAATGTTCGCAGTTATAAATTTTTTACATAACATTGAAATGAAGCGAGACGTGAGTATTTGCAAGAAATTGTTGTTGGCTTGTTGGAACTATCGTAAATTGATCAAAACTGAGCAGCATACTGCAGCTTTAATGTTTTTCTTATTACGCTACCATAAGGCGATTATGAGATTTGAGTATCAAAAATATTTTCCAAAAAATTACAAGTGACAAAATGTTAATGCCGGTCCTGTTTAACATAGCGCAAAAACATTGACCTATAGTAGGATCGTATTCGATGCAAAGTAGAGCAAAAAATTATCGGCCTTTTATCAAAGGAAAATCGTGTCATCATTTTTAGGAGGCGTAAGATGAACCATTTCAAATTTAAAATGAAATTGAATGTAAAATCTGAAATACCGCCGCATACGCACTGTGTTCTGGTACTAGCTGTAGTCGGCCAGGTGCATCGAGTGTACGAAGTGGTCGGTTATACGTCAAATACTAACCTGGCGAGCTTGATCGTAGAGCAGGGAACAATAAACAGTGGCGCGTACAGAGGTGAAATGTAGTACATATGTGGAATTTAAATAACGAATTGGATTTATAATAAATTACATTTAAAACAAATAGTTTATGAGAATAAAGGGATTTTTGTAGGAACAGGGTTCCAGACGTGAACTGATCTCTTCATCGCACCCCATTACGATTCTTTTTTTTATAAGGAGAACGAAGTTTCAAAGCAAAAACCTTGTATAACAGATATACTATAAATATTTACAGAATGAAAACAAAATATAAATCCTATGATATGATTCTATCAAATGAAAACACTAACAACAATTCTCTACCAATCTCAACAAAATAAGTTATTTTTCTATCAAACAAGAAATGTTAACAAATTATAAACAAAATATAAATTCTATGATTTATGTACTGTACGCCAAACTGCATTTTTCTCATCTTCATTTAATATTAATTTCTTCTTTGCACCCCCTTTTTTAGGTTTCTTAACGTCTCCTTCAATTTTCTTCTCTCTTAAAATTTTGAAAACAGATAATTCGCTTACTCCAGTATATCTAGAACACATTTCCACCAAACCAGTCTTCAGTTTCATGGGATGATCCTTTTCTAAAGGGTTATAGACATTTAATATTATCGTTTTTTCTCTGTAACTTAATATAGATTTTTTTGTACCCACAGCAGTACATCCGGCTCGCGAACATCCAGGCACCGCCTCCATTTCTCCATATAACGACAACAGAGCAATAATAATACAAAAAACTTCACTTCACTAGCACAGAAAATATAATAGCATTCACGATTCACAAACAACAGCCCGAAACACACACACACACAGCACACAAATAAAACACTAAAAACACTTTTGTTACGGAGCACAAGAAATATGATTTCACTCACAAATTCTCAAATAATAACGCGAAACACCCATACAGCCCGAACGAAATATAATTGCACTTACAACAGTTATAACCTCACAAAGATCGCGAGCGAAAAACACGCAGCACCAATACAGCCGAAACGAAAATGACCACGCCGAGCCGGCACAAGACACAAGTCATATGAGGGAGGATGAAGGGAGTAATAAATGTATTGTTGCCCTGCCGCCCAATGGGCGAATGAGATGCCTTTGTTTTTCATTTTGTCCTTCATAAATATATAAACTATTAATCCATAATGCATAAAGAAATTATTCAATTTCCAAAACCCCCTAAAACACGTTGCACTGATTCCCTTGACAGGCAATGATTTATTATTTTACATCGAATATGATCCTACTATAGTCCGCACTCCGTACAGAACCTGTGGAGTGTCAGTCAGTGTCAGTACGCGGGTGAATTGCTGCTAAGTTGTGTCAAAAAGACCACGCTTCTACTGTTTAGACGTTAAGTGTTTATTAAAGACGTTTCTTATTTTTTATTTTTTAAGTTAAGGCCAATTCTCATTAGACGAGCAAGAAACCTGATCGGCAACGGCAGGGCACATACTCGGCATGGCCCGAGTTTTCAGAGACAATACACACTGCGACAGACATGCCGCAGGTAGTAGTTCCCTAGCTTTGTGAAATAATGTTCGCGACTTCCATTTTGGTAAAAATTGTTCTAATCTTAGATGAAGAAGAGCAAGAAAATAAAAATTCCCGAAAAAGAAGTTTTTTTAAATTACAAAATTTTATTGTAAAGAAATCGTGTTTGTTTTAATATATCTGTATAGATTAATAAATGTTTAATAAATATACCTACCTTGTTGCAATTTCTCGCCAATTTTTTTCCATATCATGTTTTTGTAGACACTGTCTAGTATTTTTTGTGAGAAAAATCGTAAATAACCTCATTTTCTCCGATATATTCAATAAGAATTTCATCTTGTTATGACGAAACTCCACTAAAAACCCTATGATTGCAAGTTGACTGCCTGGAGAGTATTCACACTTGCCGGAACATGCACGGCACATGCCCTGCAAATATTCTTTCGGAAGAACGTCGCGTGCAAAGTCTGCTGCTTGACGAGACGCTGCACGTATAGTGTGAATTACACCCCTCAAAACCCATAAGATATAATGTATAAGATATTTTGCCGAGCCGGTGCTTTGCCTGTGCCGAGCACATGCCTTGCACGCAAGTGAGAATCGGCCTTTATTGTTTTAAGTAAATCGGCAATGGATAACGAGGACAACAATAATACGTTTACTACTATCGAACGATAGCGGTAAGTTTGCATCTTTTTTGTTTGTCGTGATCCAACCTATCACTTGCTAAAATAATAGTAGTCTTTTCTGTAACACCATGTACTTTGTTTCTACAAACCTCTTGTCTGGGATTGCACATTATCATTTACAGTGAAATAACTGATTGAATTTTATGTTTATTTTTCCATTTAATTAAAACGAGAGGATTGTATTAAACTGGCCAAAATTATTTATTGTTGCATTAAAACATTTTATCTCTTTTGTGTGTATTTCATACATTTTAATTTGGCAACACTGATTTGCGCAAAGGCTCGACTCTCTGTTAAGTTCGGTTCGGCAAGCGTACGCTGATGTTAATCGAATGGCATGACATTTTTTGACCAGGACCGTACTAAGATTTATTTCTTCGCTACAAAATTGAAGTTCAATTTTCTTGACAAAACGTGGATATATGAATTTCTTATATAAGGCTTTTTTATTGCATATATTTCTAGGAATCTGCATTTTATTTTTTCTGCACTAAAGACGCCACACCCTATATGACCAAAATTTCTATGTACAAGGTGATTCACTATATTTTGACCCCCTTTACCTTTTTTGTTTTTAGGGTTGTAAAAAAATGTGAAATACAAACGTTGCACGATTTTTTATGAAGTTTTCGAAAATGATAGTAGAAAAATAAATGAAGTTCAAACAAAATGGCCGCGAATGTTAACTTTGTTAATTTAAATGGAACACCCTGTATATTTTTTCATATTTGGACAGAACGTTCCCTATCGAACATAGTCATATAGGGTTTGTTGGGTCCATCTCTAACAATAAGCGAGATACTATTAAAAAACGAAAAGAAGATTTTTTATTAAGAAAATTAGACATCTTGTAATTGTTAGACCTCTTTCACGCATTTCTGCCTTTTTTCCAATTACGTAAGGATTTATTTACAGATTTAGTTGTAATATATGTATTTTGACATATCGGACATTGATACGATCCAAAATGTGTATAGGTATTTTAACTAAATCTCACTAATTAGGCCGTGCGAAGCCACGGTTCGTAAATAAGACGGTCGAGTAATAGACAGAAATTATGAGCGTGGCTTATATCATACTACGTCACAAAATTTCTAACCTTTAGGATTCATGTTTGTTTACATGCGACTTCACTAGTAATTTTGCATTTTTCCAAGTATTTAAGTAAATCTTTCATAGTTGTTTGGGTATTTTGCAGCAATTAGTTAGTTATTCATAGTTTTTAATAAGTTGATGGTGTAGTGTTTAATAAAAACCATTAATTTACCACGTAAAAATGCCAGGAGTGAGGTGCAGTGTTGCAATTTGCAATAATAATTTTTGATAGTGCTAAACAAGAAAATTTAAAAACTTTATTTAATGTGTTTCCTAAGGATAAAACCTTAGAAAGACATGGGTGGAACGGTGCAAAATACGATTTGTTTAATCATATAACTGGACATATTTGTAGTACACATTTTGAAGACTCAAACTTTGAACGCGATCTTCAAGCAGAGCTATTAAGTTTATCATCAAGAAAGACTTTAAGAAAAGAGGTTAAATGTTAAATTTCTAGTTTAACTGATTGTATTCACTTTAAAATGACTAAATTTATTGTTATTGTTGTATAACAAATTGATGTGACTGTTAGAAAAGGGATTGGACATTTTAAGTATCTATCGAAATGTGATTTTAATATTTTTGTAAACTTGACAATTTTTCTTAAAATTAAATGTTATGTCAAAAGTTCTGTGCGATTAACTTTTCCTCTTCTTCCTTTCCTTTTATTCCTCCATAGTCCATTTAACTCCGAACATCGAAAAAAACTCTTTCAAAGCTAAAAACTACTGTATAGTTTACTTGTAAAAACTTAGGAATTTTTAAATTCGGAACATCAACTGTAAAACTAGTTGGTAAGTACGAAAATAAATTATGTTGCAGCCTATTATAAAGTACTTTGGTAAGTTATTTGAAATTTAACTAAAGACAAAAGCAGATACAAAAACATATAAATTTTTTATTTTGGAGCCAAGAGAATATTACGAAAGGTCTAAATTGTTTATATATTCACTTCCCCTCTTCATTTTATTAGAGTTTATGGATATTAATAGATATCTGTAATAAAATTAACACAAATTTTAGGTTAATTATGTAACCAAACGTCAAAAATGGTGACCGATCGTGATGTGTGTTCAAGACAATTTCACATTTCATCCTTTTATTTCCAAATTCCAATGTAAAGGTTCAGTTTGTATATAAAGGTAACATTTTAGACTCAAAATACCTGTTAATGAACCATAATCATAACTGATTAAATTTATTATTTTATGTTAAAAGGAGCGTGGTACAAGAAACATGACGATTTTAAATTTGCCTGTTATTTTCTTATGGGAAAAGCAATGAGTTAGAAAGTGATGACGGTTGAACGAAGATAAACTGAGGTATTTCGTGACGTATTTGTTTTTTATTGGCTGATTGACTTATGCGGCGACCGTCTCTTTACAGACCGTGGTGCGAAGCCTTATTACTTATGGACATAGAAAATATAGTACTAACGTAGAATGAAATCTAACATATTGTATAATCTGAACGAGCGAACTTCAGATTTCGACTATCTTTCGAATCCAAGTTCCAACGCCCAGGACGACGCTCCAGCGCGAGATGTCCAGGCAGCAAGCAAAGCTATAAATGATAAATTCCACAAAGTTTCCAATCCCGAGCCCGAAGTCGCTGTCAGAGGAAAAAGTAAAACTTTCACTCATGTTTCCAATCCAAACCTCAAAATCCAGCACCGAGCTCCAAGTCCGATTTCTAGCATACGAAATCATAACACAAGCATTAAATTGCATAATGATTCTAACTCTAAAGCCGAAGCCGCTGTCAGAGGAAAAAGTGAAACTTTCACCCATGTTTCCAATCCAAACCTCAAAATCCAGCACAGAGCTCCAAGCCCGATTTCCAACAAAAGTAATCGAAGGCAAAGCATTAACTACGTAATGTTTCTAATCCTGAAGCCGAAGCCGCTGTCAGGACGGAAAGTAAGATTTTCACCCAATTTTCCATTCCGAATCCAAGAATCCCGGACAACGTCCTAAGTCCGATGTCCAGTAACACAAACCAAGTCCTAAGCCGTAATTTACACAAAGCTTCCATTCGCAAAGCCGATATCACTACCAGAGCGAAGAGAGAAAAAATCGACAAGGTTTCGAATCCGGTTACCATCCAGCCGCCTCGAACCAAGATGAAGCAGTATCCAAGGAAAACAAACAAAAACGACTATGTTTCAGATTTCCAGCATCGCAGAGCCGCAGTTGAGCCAAGCCAGCCGAATTACAAAAATCACCGATGTTTCCAATCCACCTGCGAGAAGCCGCAAATCGTCAAAAATGCG
>NW_019419181.1:57188-65563 GCF_000390285.2 Anoplophora glabripennis | reverse complement strand
GGTTTGAAAGTTCCAAACTATATGAACTATTGAATTTAACCCAATATTGTACAAATATTCGGTTAGGTATACTCTCCGGAAAGTGAGATTATTATAACAGTTCATGCATAATTTTTATATTTTTACAGCTTACTTGCCAACTTATCAAGTTTATGAAGCAAATGAATTAAATTGTTGTCGTTTTTACTTACAATTAAATACATAACAAGAAATTGTTTTAATAGTACATGCATAACAACATTCTGTATAAATCAATTAGGATTTCTTGTAGATACAAAATAAACTTAAAATTATTAAAAAATGTTTTATTTCCTTATCGAAACCATTTACTAAGTATATCTTGGCAAATGTCAAAATTTGAAAAATACTATAATATAATAAAATAATAAATAAGAAATTGTCTGTATTTATTTGTGGCATTATAAATGTTATAATTTGGATATTTTGCCATAGTTTGAAGAAAAAAAAACTGGAAAAATAAACCCTTGTACCGATAGGGACAGTCAAGTGTCAATACTGAAAACTTTTGCCTAATAGTGAGATGCCAGAGACATACATCTACATGTATAAGTCTGGTTACGCACTGGAAAAACAAATACACATCACAATAACACTATGACGTTTCTGAAACCTCTAGTTTCGTTATCAAAGCAGAAGTGAATTAGAAAAGTACTGAATATTAGTTTTTCGCTACATTTTCTGTTTAACTAAATAATCTGTTCTCAAAAGTATTGACACTTGACTATTCTTATTTGTATAAGGGTTTACTTTTAACATTTTTAAAATAATATAATATAGAGGATATAAGTGAGAAGTCGTTTCCAAACGATAGATGGCGCTGTAATCAGTTCACAAAGTATAAAGTGTTGCCTACTCATTAGGAGCTAAGTAGTAGTAAGCTTCCAAAAAGTTTCGTGGCGCTGTTTCGCGGTTTAGTGGCAATATTAGGGACATTTCATTCTACGTTAGTACTATATTTTCTATGCTTATGGACAATGTTATATGGTAGGTCGTGACAGTAACAGGTAGTAATGTCATGATAACATTGTTATTGATTGACAGTTTGTATTATTATTTAATTAAAATAGGTTACAAAGAAGTAGAAAATTGAAATATTATTAGGAATTAAAATAGAGAAGAACTTTACTCTATTTTAATTCCTATAATATTTAAATCCTTACGTAATTGGAAAAAAGGCAGAAATGCCTAAAAGAGGTCTAAATTACAAGATGTCTTATTTTTTTAATAAAACCTTCTTTTCGTTTTTTAATAGTATCTCGTTTATTTTTAGAGATTGACCCAACAAACCCTATATGACTATGCTCAAGAGGGAACATTCTATCCAAATTTTGTTTAGACTTCATTTGTTTTTCTACTATCATATTCGAAAACTTCATAAAAAATCGTGCAATTTTGTATTTCACATTTTTTTTATATCTCTAAGAACAAAAAAAGTTCAGGGGGGTCAAAATATAGTGAATCACTCTGTACATACCGAATGTATTTATCAAAAATAACGTTAAATATTTCTTCTCGATCCCATACAACGCGGTGTAATCGATATCATCCGTCGATGATGTAAGTAGCATACCTATGAGTTTTGAGTTTATATTAATTCAGAATCGTATAGTTAGTTTGTATGTATTAGTTGAACAGACCAATATTATTTTTTATATTAAACGTCCGATGATGTATATAAGCGGCGTACGCGTGTATTTTCGATGTTTGAAATGGTTATATCTCAGGCATGGTGATCGTAGGAAAAACAATTTTTGTTTGATCTATTTTTATGATAACACTTACCGTTTATGAGAAAAAAAGTAAAAAACCGATATTTGCGACCTTTGATTTTGAATACATGTTTTAGCACGCATGGGACCTATACCATTATTTAGCTCTACGCGAATTATTGTAAACTTACCACTATTATTTTGTATATTTTGACAGGATTAATATCGATTTGATTGATTTTTATTACGCATTTAATAATCCGCTATTTTCCTTTTAGTCACTGTCAAAAATATCCTCGAAAACTTCAGAATGACAGAATATTGTGCATCTGGAAAATACATGCGAAAAGAAACTTTAATAACCCGTTAAACTATCACTAATTTCTTGACAATCTATCTACGTTTCTAAAGTTTGATAACCAAAATCGAACCACTTTCTATAGTAATCAATTTTAATTATATATTATACTAGATTTTTATAAAAGTTATACTAACCCTTATTCCATGACCCATTATATATTTGCAGGACAATACGAATATTGATGATAACATCAAATTATTTCTCTCAATCAAGCCCATTTCTCCTTTGGTGGATATTAATTGCAAATCATTTGGTTTCTTTCCAACAACTGATGGTATCATTATAAAAACAGTAAATGGTGTTATCAACAACAAAGGCAACAACAGACCCATTAAAATGTATGAACAGAAAGTGTTTATTATTATCAATGTGCCTTGTATAATGTGACTGAAGAAAATTCCGGATGTACCAATAAAAGCTGCTTCCCAAGATATATTCGGAAAAGTAGGTTGATGTCCAAAAGCATAAAAAAAGTACTGTGCTAAAATTATCCATACCAGTATCAATATATTTGGTATATCAAAGAGTTCCTCTGAAAAAAAAAATTTTGTGATGGTAAAGAGTGCCTCACAAATACATCTTGTTTTCTAAATCCACGTTATAACTTCCGAATGCCTTGGATTATTTTAGACCAAAAAGTTGTCGAAAATTTTAAAAATTTCATATTTATTTAAATATCTCTAAGATATTTATTAGAAACACAATTTTAAATATGAAAACTTCAAAAGTCATTAGGTACCGCAGAAATTTTCAATTTTCTGAGGTAAAGCCCCTTTAAATTTAAAAAATATGACAATGATTTTTTTTTTAACTTGATGACAATGATAAATAAAATATAAGTAAACTTCTTAGAAATACCATTAGGAATTAATTTCAATTATTCAAATTGTGCAATTCTTAACAACAAAATCTCTCAGTGTCTCTGCCGTTGATTGATTAATGTGTACATAAATTCAATAAACTTTTGTTATTAATTAGTTAAATTATTAGTAAAGTTCGAACATCTTCAGAGATATTTGAATAAATATGACATTCTTTTGAGGCTTATCACACCATGTCTCGAAAAATCAGTAGCTTTAGACATATTGTCTTAAAATGATCCAAAAAATAACCTCCTGAAGTTATGTAGACTTAAAAATACAATTTACATAAACCTATTTGTTACAACACTTCTGATGTAGTCTACAGTGGAATTTAGTGAAACATTTTTTTTATTCATATCATATTTGGAGGATATTTTAAAAAACTTTTTACATCGGTCTTTGACCACAAGACAAAAATACGATATAAATTAAACAACATGCAGAGTATCCCAATATTCCATGTAATGCAACTACCACAGATTCTTAGGGTCAAAATTAAAAAAATTACTAAACTTAGCCAATAAACGTAGCAATTTTGGATAGATATAAATTTAGTTAAACCGTCTTATTTTGATCCCAAGAATCTGTGCTACATGGAATATTGGAATACCCTGTATTTAAGTTCTTATAGGTACAATTAAATAATGTTTCATATATAGAGTGTAACAAATATCCAGGACCTATCGTTAATATATTCAATTTTTAAAGGTTCTGGGATGATTCAAATGTTGGACATGAAACATATTATTGGTTTATTATTCAAGAACCATTGAAAATGTAAACTTCAGATTTGGTACAAGGTTAAATATATCTTTCTGGCTATCTTTCATTCAACTAAACACAAATTATTGTCCAACTAAATCTCAAGATTCAAGAAGATCTGAAGATCTTAAGATTCTCAAGTAACTTTTTTTCAGAGTTGAAACTCTGGTACTAGAGTCAAATTAGATAATAAACCCTGAAAAATCTGAAAAAATTATTAGTAGACATTTTATTGCACTTTATGACGGGGAAGAGTATGTAGAATGATAATATCAAAACAGTAACTCGAAAGAACTGACGTTAAGTTGGCAAATTGCATATACAGTACAATCTCACTAATCCGGCACCATTAAAAACCTAAGAGTGCCGGAGTACTGGAAAATTCAGATTAATGGAAAATGTATAATAATATTAAATTAAAAAACGTTACTTTTAATTGTTTATTATCAAAGAGATTGATACATAGATACATATATATATATATATATATATTACAGTTGTGTATGCATATATATGTATATTGTAATGTTTTTGTGTTTCTGGAAAATAATCTTTCAACTAAACTAGAACTGTATAAACTGAATTCTTCAAGGATAGTAAAGAAACGCGGAAAAAATAACGCCGGATTACTGGACGTGCCGATGTAGTGAAGTGCCGGATTATAGATATTCTACTGTAATTAGCAAAATTACGTGTTTTTTGACTTTCTTTACTGTCCATGAAAATTTAGACGACATATCGGAAACTTAATTGTTTTAAGTTATAGGCAATTAAATTACCTACAATTTAAGGTAGGTACCTGAAGTCACTTTTCACCTATTTGTTAACTGTAAAATAAAGGTCGAACGTGGAAACATCAGTTTTCGAAAATTGCGCATTATTATTGTATTAAGCGATGGATGAAACAAATCCAAACACCAGCATGTGTGCCAAAGGCCAATTCGATTGACCATAGAGGTTCTCTAATAATCGAGAAACTGCATATGATACCGAAGAATTTACAGAAAATATTTTTGAAGAGACAGATTTTTTACAAGACGAAGACGATGGTGATGAATTCATTCCTGCCAAAAAAGTAGAATTGAATAACAGTAAATCAAAGTTTTTATAAGAACAATAAAAGTGTGTGTTTTTATAAATATAAATCATTATTGCTTTGTATTTTTTTACTGTCCATATCCCTTGAAATTTTTAAAGATTCTTCAATAAAGCAAACAAATTAATTAATTTATAAATATTTAATGTTTAATTTGCGACGGATTAATACCAACCATGTATACTTATTATATATTTTATGATGGTATTGTACTCATCTCGAGGATACCTAAATAATAAAAAAATACAACAAATTGATCGAACGGTTCTCGAGATAGTCATTCATTAACGTTAACTTTTACTGCTGCTAATGCATTTATTACATGAACTATCAATGTAAAACTTTTTGAAAAATAGAAGTGTAACTCTTTCTTTAATCGTCTTTAAAATCCGATACGTCCTATAGTTAATTAACAATTAACGTTATAAATAAAAAATAGTTATACTGGGAACAAGGAGGCTTATGTGATTTTTCTTTTTTGTTTTTTATATACCGTAAAAATAACCTCTATTTAATGCAAAAAGAGCGAATTCCCTAGCGGCTTTTGCCTGACCCTGAAACAATTTGTTTATAACGTTGTTTTGCACGTCCTACGTTGTTCGAAAGTGCGTTGGATCTACGATATTTATTAACTTCTAAAATTAACATTTGGTAATTAAACAACCAGTTGCAAAAAAAACGAACGGAACAATTTCACGGTCAATCGAATCGGCCTTTGGCACACATCTTGGTCTTTGGATTGATCGTCTTTTCCATTTTCATCCACATCCATCGCTTTCTGCTATAATAATGCGCAATTTTCGAAAACTTATTTTTCCGCGTTCGACCTTTATTTTACAGTTAACAAATAGGTGAAGTGACTTCAGGTAGGTACCTACCTTAAATTGTAGGTAATTTCATTGCCTTCTAATTCGACTGGACATGGTGCAAACACTTTATAATAAAAAAAAACTGCACTCTACCAAGTGTAAAAAATTATATTTTCAATGGTTTGATCAAAAACTGTGTTTCTTTTTCATCCATTAAAGGATCATAGAACCCTCAGGAATCGTTTTACGAAAAACTATTACTTCAAGAAACAAGGTGTAGAAGTTTTAGAAAAAAAAATATATATTTAGATATCTTCTGAACAATTTAAGATGTTGACATACAATTTTGTAGACATAATACATAAATAAAATGGCATTCAAAAGACAGGAAATTAGGACAGCTCAAAGAAATTACATAGGTAGGTAGGTATTATTTTGAATAAAATTGACCTCTCTACTTTTCTATAAAGCTTATACCATTTTAATACAAATTAGCAATCTGTGGAAATGATTCAATTAATAAAGGATAAATGTAGAATTTATTTTAATGATTTAATAAAATGTGTTAGAAATGACGTCCCTGTGCCTCAACATATTTCGCGGTATCTACAGCGTGTCCCACTAGTGCGGGAAAGTCCAATATCTATGTTAAAATGAGGAATATATGGATTTTTCTTTTTACTGTGTTGCTACATTTCTCAGAATGTACAAATTAAAAATATATTCAACTATACAGGGTGTTCCACTTTTCCTGGACAGACACAAACTTTGGTTTTTTAAATGGAAACACACATTTTTTATATTTTTTTCGGATTCTACATAAAAAATAAAGGGTACTTTGTGTTCAAATATTCACAGTTTTTGAGATATCTCGCTTGAAAGGTTTTTCTAGTCGATATTGGTTGCTTACATTTTCTGATACTGACAGGTTATACTAATAGCTACTAAGCCCCTTTTTTATCAGGTGTTTAGTAAGGATGACTCTCCGAATCATGCTCCAAAAACTGGCCTGCGTTATACAGGGTGACCAAAATATCATGTCAAAATTGCCAATTGAAAAATTGAAAAATCTCGATTTTTTTAAATGCAACGCCCTGTATATTTTCATACCATGAGATGCAGAATTAAATTCTCTACAACTTTGCCTATACCTGCTCCTATACCAAAATTCATTAGTTTTTTATGAAATCTCATTTCTATGAAAAAATGCGAAGTTTACAAATAACTTATATGTAAAATAACGTAGTAGGCTCCTGTCAAAGGATAATCTGGATAATTTTCGATTCACATAAGGTTTAATAGAAAAGCGGCAGTAATAATTGTGAAATTAATTACTCTAAAGCAGAATTAGTAAATAAATAATAGAATAATTAGTAAAACTCATGGTAACTGTTTATTGGCAAGTCGTATTTACCAAACTAATAATCCAGAATTACAAAGATATCTTCGTACAGTGTTTTGTAAAACTGAAGGAGAGGTTTGAATGAACAACAAATACAAATTATGAGAAGACAACAAGAACACACGCATGCAGTCCCCAAAACAGTAAATTAACATCGTGCATTTCTAACAAAAGTAATAAAGACCTAGTTAAATTAGTAATTAACAGGTAACCGCCCAAAATGTCTGCCATTTTTCTATAGACATTGAGCAATTCTACAACGAAAATTGCTTGACACATTTCGCAGCATTTCCGGAGTTAGGGTCAAAAAAGCATTTCTTATCTTTGCCCGTAAATCTTCTACATCTGTCAGAGAAGTTTCATACACCCTGTCTTTTATATAGCCCCATAAAAAAAATCAAGACAAGACAGGTACCGCCAGTGTGGAATGTGCAGGGGCACCATCATGTTGGAACCACCGACTGTTTAAGTCATCCGGAGGAATATGTCCCTGCAATTGGAGCAACTCGTTTTGTAAAAATTGCCAATACCCATTACCAGTTAAGTTTCCTTCAAGAAAATGTGGCCCAATGACATATTCTCCGCATACTCCCGCCAAAACGTTGACTTTAAAGCGGTGTTGGTGTTCGTCTTGTCTTATTAATCTGGGATTATAATCGGCGTAATGGTGATAACTATGTCGACTCTCTCGACCAGTATTGGCAAAGGATGACTCGTCAGTAAATAACACCTCTGAAAAAAAATTTCATCTTGTTGTAGCTTTATAGTTGCCCACTCACAAAACTGTACTCGCTTCTGAAAATCTTGCTGTGTTAAGAATTGGTGATGCTCAGAATGAGAGGGGTGGAAGTTGTTTTTCTTTAACGTTCTATTAACCACACTTTTGGAAATACTAATTTCATCACTAATTTCTCTGACACTTGTAGATGTATTTTGGACTGCACATTCCAAAATGTCAATTTGACTATCCTGATTACCACATGCGTGTGTTCTTGTTGTCTTCTCATAATTTGCATTTGCCGTTCTTTCAAACCTTTCCTTTAGTTTTACAAAACACTTTGTACGAGGATATCTTTGTAAATCTGGATTATTAGCTTGGTAAATACGACTTGCCAATAAACATTTACCACGGGTTTCTCTTCTATTAAACCTTTCTTTCTATTAAACCTTATGTGAATCGAAAATTATCCAGATTATCCTTTGACAGGAGCCTACTAGGTTATTTTACATATAAGCTATTTGTAAACTTCGCATTTTTTCATAGAAATGAGATTTCATGAAAAACTAATGAATTTTGGTATAGGAGCAGGTATAGCAAAGTTGTAGAGAATTTAATTCTGCATCTCATGGTA
>NW_019419181.1:18966-55959 GCF_000390285.2 Anoplophora glabripennis | reverse complement strand
TAAAATAGGGTTCCAAACTTCTGCTGCGTTTATAACTCATTAAAATAAGCCAAAAAGTTCCTATTAACATGTGCCCTAAAACGCACCCTTAGGAAGTTATATGCCCTTAAAAGGGCTCAAACAAAACTGTTTTGACAAAACGGGCGCAAATAAATAGAAAAAAATTTATGGGTCTGACGTAACTTTTTACGTTAAATAACATGGGCTACTCCGTTTTTCGACATGCAAATCATATGCGTCCCATTTAGGTTGGTGAAGGGGGTTTTCGGCGCTTAATTTTTTTTATTTCAATTTTTTTACAATTTTCTCTACAGATTTATAAAATCTTAACAATTTTACGTAAAAAATATTATCTTTGTCCAAATCGATATTTCCAATGGTTTTCGAGTAAATTGAGTTTGAAAATTACTCTGCTCTTTAAGTTATTAGGCCAAAAATTATAAAAATCGGTTTACCATGGCAAATAAAAGACGTTGCCACAACGCTTAACAATAGGTAACTTAAATTGTTCCGATGAACGATTGCCCTTTCCTATGTTAATAATGTATGAACTGAATTTTGTATTTAATGTAAGTTTAAGTACCGGTGAACAATTTCCTACATCACCAATCGGCTATAAACGCCGAGCTCCGAGCATGAAAAGACAGATCGTCAATTTCCTCAACTCAAAGTCCTCTCCTTCCTCTTTGGTATCGGCCCTTTCCTACCAAGGTACCTCTCTCCTTATCCTTCCATCTGGGAATAGTGTGTCGGCCCTTCCCACCTGTTCCTGAAATTCCGGGGCGTTTTCCCTCTCGGAGTTCCTCAGTTGCCCATCCCCACTAAATAGACGTCAACCTGAGTGAAGAGCCGAATCGGGAGAAGCTGCTGTTTTTCCAACATTTCCCGAATATTAGTACCGGCCGTCACAGAGTTGTTAGTGGTGAATTTTAGTAAATAAACGGGAGTATATCAGTTGTATAAAGCGGTTTTCTTGTCAAGATCCCCGGTTTACACTTTTCTCTGCTGTTACCCGGACGACGACTTTTTGTGTGAACTTTCTGCGTGTGAAATCGTCACACGTAGAAAGTTCGTCACAAGCTAAAATATTTATGTTACTGTTTTTCCTTATTCTCTTAGACGCTTACTCAAAAACGAATTCTCCCACAGACAAAAACTGTATATTAACTATCGTTGAACTTAACTTTCACTTTTTGAATTAATTTTAAATTATTTTTTTATTATTTTATTAGTTATTTTTTTAAATTGCAAATAATTTTTTTATATTTAGATTTATTTGAAGATAAGTCTCTAGTATGGGTACCTTTTGTTTCCTTCCACTTTTTTTTTGAGTTACCCGGTATCTTGATTTCTTTTGTACTTATTTAAGTCACTATATTTTTGTTCTCCTTGTATTCTAATAGGTACTTGTTAGACGACGCACAAATTTACATGCAGAATGTATTGGAAACTACCTATTCGTTTGATTTTAAAACCTCAAATTAAGTTCTAACTCGATTTTTGACAATCTTCTTCCTGACGTTTTCTTCATATAACTTTTTCGTTAACTGTTTTGTACGGCTTTTCTCATCTTCTTTGGGTCTTTGGGTTCTAGTGGATATCTCAGGTACAACTTGTTTGTCTATTTGTCTCTTGGTCCACTGTGCTGGTTATAACCTCACACCATTAACGTTTGAATATTTTTTAATTTTCTTTCTTTTGTTTTAGAGCAACGTTTCTCTTTACATGGCTCTGACTCGACTAAGTCTGGGAATTTCTGGCAGACCTTAAATAGATATATATAAAATAAATAATTATCAACGGCTTTTCTGAAAAATGTTATAGAATTTCATATTACATGAAAACTTTTTATCACAAATTGTAATTTTATACCAACATTGTCTTGTAAAATGTAAAAATGGGGCCTTCTTCATTTTCCAAGCATTCATCTGACATGCAATTCTTCTAGTTCCGTTATGCTATTTATGAGTTTGGTATACACACTAAACAGATTCACATCCTACTACTTTTGCAGCCATTTTTCTTACATAAATACTGTCCTTACAGGTATAGTATTTAATTATTAATTAATATCTTCTACCAAAAAATTTCAAGATTTTTTTGTATGTTGAAGTCAATACAATTTGTTTTGTCTTTATTTTTAGATCGACTGCAGAATACCCACGTAATCTCTACTGAAATGGTGTAGTGAAAAGGTAATGTAATCTTTCTGCTTTGAAAATTTCGGTTATTACGTAAGTACTGTTAAAATTCCGACATCAAATAAGTGATGTATTGTCTGCCCAAATCTTTGTAAAAATTAAATTCAATCTTGTGCTCTATATCGTGGAATGGAACTTGTTTGCTCTGAACAAAAAAGTCCAATTAACATCCTTTTTTACTTATAAAATAACTTTTTTTTTGTATTTGTCGCTAGCTCCCGAAATTTTAATTTGAATTTTTAGTCATTTTAGTTTAGAATTAAAAATCGCTTTATCAAAAATTCATATTAATTTTCTGGTCCTGTATATTCCAGTATAATACACATATATACAGGGTGTCCGGCAAGGATTTGTCAAAAATGAAGGAGTATACAGGGGAGGTCAAAATAGTTGTAGTACTCGTTTAAAAATTTTTCCTATCGGGCTTCGTTGTGAAGTCATTCACCTTCAAAGAAAGAAATTTGAAAAACAAATTCCAATTATAACTTCTAAGTCATACAACAATGAAATTTGGGCAATTAAAGTAGCTCATGGTAACGTTCATTTCGAAGTTTAAACTGATATTCAATATGCCTGGATTATACAGGAGCAGATGAAATTATCCATTTAAAGGACCCCGCACACACCTTATGGAATTGGTCTTTCGGTGAAATTTTCTGAAAAATTGATAATATGTGACCAAAACTCTTCATGGTTACGTAGCTCCAAATGCCCATCTGGAGACGGTAGGGCCCACAAAATATAACTTTATTGGTATATAATGGCTTGTTTAATAATCACAGTCACACAAAAAAAGAAAAGTAGTTTGTACTTTTCATGCGACATATGTTATCAGTAGTATTTTTGCCTCCTGATCACGAATGCGGTGTCAGAATTGAGCTATCACATCACAGGAATTTCCTAACCTCAAAAACAGGTCAAAAATAGCAAACATTCACGAAAAAGTGCTAGAACTAGAAAAAAAAAATTGTTTTCTATATCCAAATGTTCATTAAGGGGTTAAGACCCCGCCGAACCTGAATTAGCGGTCAAAATTGATGGGTCTTTTTCTAACCTCAAAAGAAACGGGTCAATTAAGGTCAGATATCACGAATTTTCAAAAAATAACAAATTCGTGCCTAATTTGGTATTTCGAATTCGAGAACAGATTTACAAAATTTAACCCGTGAATAGATCTTTTACAGAAAAAGAAAAGATATAGCCGAAAAAAGGTAGATTAACACATGATTGGGTACTCAGGCTATAAAGTAAAATATTACAAAATATATTTCGCAGTTCTGACCTCGAATACGTAATCAGCGACCTCGAAAACCCCCGTATACCAAATTTGCTGTGATTCTTTTATTATTTGAAAATTTGGTCGGCCATTTTGGATCCGCCATTTTGAATTTTGTAAAATTGACCTCGGATCCGTAGTCAGCGGACCAGAAAACCCCTGTATACCAAATTTCGTAATATCTGACTTTAATTGACCCGTTTCTTTTTTTAGGTTAGAATGATGACCACGGATTCTCGTTGGGCGGGGTCTTAGCTATATAAATGAACATTTGAATATAGAAAAAATTTTTTTTAATTTTTCCTAGCACTTTTTCATGAATTTTTGCTATTTTTTACCTGTTTTTTGAGGTTAGGAAATTCCTGCGATGTGATATCTCAATTCTGACACCGGATTCGTGATCAGGAGGCAAAAATACTATTAGCGTATATTTGACAGAAATCGGTGAAATGCTCTCATAAATAAAAAATAACGACAATAATTACTGTTGACATTAGAGGAACCCGATGTGCACCATGAGGAGGTTATCAAGTCGCATTTTGCACATCATTTTCCCCCGAAAAGGACAGTTTGTTTGAACATGCGTGTGCATGTGAATTTTCAATAAACACAGGAAATACCATACAATTTTTTTATAAAAATGAATTTCTCTTATCTTAATATTAACGATTTTTATTTTTGGCTTGTATTCCGCTCCAGCTACATTCCAAAGGCTATTGGATAAGGTCTTGGGATCCGACTTGCATGCGAAAGCATTTGCATATCTAGACGACATCATTGTTCTGGGAAAAGATTACGAAGAACATAAAACCAACCTTAAAGAAGTTTTCCGTAGGCTAAAAGAGGCCAAACTTAAACCGAACCCAGAGAAATGTAAATTCTTTCAACGAACTTATTTAGTCGGTGAAAATGGTATCCAGACCGATCCCGATAAAGTAGCCGCTATCAAAGAAATTCCGACACCTACCAACGTGTGAGCTGTGAGGAGATTTTTAGGGATTCCTTCCTGGTACCGGAAATTCGTACCAAGATTTTCCACCATTACCGCACCGCTGACCAAATTACTGAAAAAGGGGATGAAATGGAATTGGACCGACAAGCAAGAAGCTTTTAATTCTTTAAAAGCCAAGCTCACCGAAGCACCAGTTCTTGCCTGTCCCGCGCCCGATTTTACAAAACCCTTAGTACTGCAAACCGACGCATCCGATCAAGGCTTAGGAGCCGCTTTAATATAAAATCTGGAAGGACAAGACCACATTATTAGTTATGCCAGCCGAACCTTAACTCCATCGGAGAAAAACTACTCAACTACTAAGAAAGAATGCCTGGCTATATTTTGGTGAATTCAGAAAATGAGACAGTGTTTAGAGAGTTAGCATTTTATAGTCGAGACTGATCACCAGTCCCTAAAATGGCTGCAGAATTTGCAACATCCGACCGGCTCTTTAGCCCGATGGGTAGTGGCATTTCAGCAGTTCGAGTTTGAGAGTAGATACAAACCCGGTGTCTTAAACCGAGTAGCCGATGCTTTATCCAGACATCCAATTTTCGAAACCAATAGTACCGGAATTTATGCTATGAATGACATGTCCTTGATATACAAGAAAATTTCAAGAGGTGGAGCAAGATCCCGATAAAAATTTCGATTACTGTATTAAAGATGTCAAACTGTACCGACATTTCTTCGACCGATATGACTTCACAGAACCCGAACTGACTGATCCTTGGAAACTGTGTATATCAACACCAAGACGATCTGAAATTCTGCAAGAAGGTCATGATCGACCGACCGCCGGACATTTAGGCGTTGCTAAGACCATAGCTCGCATAGCTACACTACTATTGACTCGGAAGGTTCCGAGAAATTGCTAAATATGTTCGACAATGTCAGATATGTCAACAACATAAATATTCTCAATTACGACCACCAGGAAAAATGCAGCCACGCCCTCAAGGGGGACCTTGGCACACAATTAGTACCGATTTAATTGGCCCTTTTCCCCGGCTCTACGTCTGGAAATCGATATATTGTGGTTTTTCAGGGATTCGGTTCACTAAATGGATATAATTTCAACCATCTACCGCCGCTGCAGTAAGGAGAGCATTGCACGAAAGGATTATTGTTCGATTTGGATGCCCGAGGGTTTTAATTTCCGACAACGGGGTACAATATAAGAACCGTCAAATGCGTAAATTCTTAACCGACTTGGGAATACAACTATTCTAACCACCGTATACACCGCAGACGTATCCCGTCGAAAGAGCAAATAAAGTCATATAAACTATGACAGCCCAGTTTTGTGACAATGACCACAAGAAATGGTACCGACATTTGCCCGATTTTATGTTAGCCATGAATACCACACGTCACGAGTCCACAGGATTCTCACCAGCACACCCCAATTTCGGACGAGAATTAGAGATGCCAAAAAGTATTTTCCGAGAAGACCAAACCGAAGAACCTGTCCCCGAATATGAAGCTACCGATATTGAAAGGCGCTCCGATCATTTAAACCAGCTCAGAGACGTTTTCGACTTCGTACGAATTAACTTGGACATAGCGTATAGTTCGCAGAAAAAGCACTACGATTTACGCCGAAGAGAATGGACTTGCCACTTAGATGACCGAGTTATGAAGAGAGAACATCAATTGTCCTCCGCTGTACGAGGATTTACCGCTAAGCTAGCGCCGAAATATTCAGGCCCATACTTGATTACAAGATTATGGTAGCCGGTGGTATTCGACCTAAAAAATGAACAGACGGGGCGATAATTTCGACGAAATCATGTAAAAGATCTTAAACCCGCGCACTAAGTTACTTTTTTACAGAGATGTAACCAACAACACCAACCACGACCCAAGATGGAGTTGTTTGGCCCTAGTCCGGAGGTCCTGCAACAGTATGCATCGCCACTGTCGGCCACCCCTGACCCGGTGACGCCTCTACCACTGCGGATCAGTCCACTCCCAGCCACTCCATTGTCCGTCACTCCTGGACGGTGGATGCCCTCGCCACCTAAGGGACCGCTGCTTGTCCGCATCTCCAGGTGGAGCTTGCGACCACCTAACATCCCGGGTCACCAACGGTATCTGCTGCGTCTAATTACTCCAGGAGGGGTAAAATGGCTGGCTGCCCCAAGGCGAGAGGACGAGCCCTCCACGTCAGGAATTTCGCGACTATAAAAGTGAAATTTGTTTAGTAGTATTTAAATATTTTTTTGTTACCGATTTATATTAGGTTAAAATGTTAGGAAAAAAAATGTTATTTTTTTACGAAGAGAGGGCGGGATGTAATGAACCTTTTTTATTTTTGCTCACGCTGTACCATAACTGTTTGGCACACCGCGATTTTGTACACGACCTACGAGTCGCTGTTTCAACGGCTGAAGTTGCACATGGCACTACCAGCCGTTCTGAATAAAAGCGACGGAATCGCCTACACCAAGCAGTGCTTAGTAGGTCTTTCCACCGCACTCAACCCTCCTCTGGGTGTCCTAACCAGAGCGTTTAGCAGGTCTCTTCCGCGGCGTTCAAGGTAAGGTACACACTTGGACTCCGACTCCGGGTACTTAGCAGGCCTTTCCGCGGTACCCGACGTCTACCTTGTGGCCGACTCCGGGTGTTTTCTTCCGCGACACCCGGCGTCGTCGCGATATACTCAAGACCTACGTGTTGCCTTCGCGACAGTAGGTATTCCGGTGTTTATGTTATTTGTATGGGTAGGTCATTATTATTAGTATTAGAGTTGTTTCAAAATATTATGAGCTTTGACCTTCGTATGCGCAGAAACATAATTCCGACCGTCCGTCGCTTAAATTATTCTACGTCCTAAAAACATTACATCTATTATTCACAGTCTATATCTCGAGCTCTCGTATCTTAAACAAGCCTTTGATTCAGATTACAAATATCATAATAAAGTGCTATTCTTTATTATTTTAAGCAATATATATATACAGGGTGGTCCGAATTTTATGCAGGAAACTTCGAGGGCAGATAGATCTCTTTAAAATAATAGGTGTTTGCCTTATAAACATAGGTCTAGAACGGCCTCGTTTTAGAGATACAGGGTGTTGAAGTTGTTAAAAAAAATTGATTTTTTGTTTATATCTCCGGAATCTATTAACCGATCTCAATAAAATTTGGTACAGATAATGTATGACAGTAGGCCTTGCATTCCCTAAAATGCGAGCTCTAGAGGTTCAACCAGTGGTGTACAACTGGACAGGGGTCGCCCCCTTTTTATAAAAAAAACCTACGCCACTGTATTTTTTACAACATATTGTAACGGATTTATATTCTAATGCACTAAATACGTAAAAAAGGTAACTTGAATTTTTTCCCTAAGATTCGCCGTTCTCAAGTTATTCATACCAATACAGTCCCCTTGTGGCAGACATTTCAAACCATAATATTACAAGAATATTTATGTTTATGCTTGAAAGTAATAATTCAAATAGATGGTTTTCTAGAGAGTTTAGAAATTATTGGGAATTTGGATGGTAGCAAGAAGAAAGGTCCACAAACTTTATTGCGAATTATTCCGAGCCACACTTTCACAGAAAATTCGTCTTGAAAAGATCTTGTTCGAATTTCATGAGGATTGAACGTAGCTTCATCGATCCAAAGTATTTTTAGTAAGAATTCTGGATTATGTTGTGACTTTAACAACCACTGACAAAAATTCAGGTGTCTCTCTGCATCTTCCGGAAGTAAATTTTGCACAGGTTGTAAATGGTACGGATTTCTACCATCTTTATGTAGAACTTTTCAAATTTTCGATTTACTCATCCCGAGTTGCCGAGACGTTTTTTAATCCAAAAAGATGAAAGCGACGAGTGTAAAGAATTTTGTTGAAGTGCTTACAAATTGCACTTACTTTTAAGCATAAACATAAATACTATTGTAATATTATGGTTAGAAGTATCTGCCACAAGGGGATTGTATTGGTATGAATAACTTGAGAACGGTGAAATTTACGGAAAAAATTCAAGTTACCTATTTTAAGTATTTTGTGCATTAGAATATAAATCCGTTACAATAACTTGTAAAAAATACAGTGGCGTAGGTTTTTTTTTATAAAAAAGGGGTGATCCTGTCCAGTTGTACACCACTGGTTGAACCTTTAGAGCTAATATTTTAGGTAATGCAAGGCCTACTGTCATACATTATCTGTACTAAATTTTATTGAGATCGGTGAATAGATTCCGGAGATATAAACACAAAATTTAATTTTTTTAACAACTTCAACACCCTGTATCTCTAAAACGAGGCCGTTCCAGTCCAATGTTTATAAGGCAAACAGCTATTATTTTAAAGAGATCTATCTACCCTCGAAGTTTCCTGCATAAAATTCGGACCACCCTGTATATAACGAATGTTCGCCAGTGACGTCAGCTGACTTTATTGATGCCCGAGCGCTTTAGTTCATTTCTAGTTGTAATGAGGCACGTGGTCTAATTCTGAGTCAATGTTTTCACAACGTACTTATTAGAAGAATTATGCGGATACGCCACGCCTTTCGCGGCTCATGAGATTTTGAAACTACTCTACCTGTGTTTTCAGAATGGGATTTATTTTAGAAAATAAAAGTTTTATTTGTATACCGAATCTTCTAATATTCCCGAACCTTGGAGAACACTTCTCCACCGAGTGAACCCGGACTGTTTAAAGTGACTGTACTAGTTCGGCGTCTGCGACCGAACACCACACGCTAAAGAAATTGCCCGTAGGCATACTGCGGGTAAAACCATCAGAATTTACACAGATAGTAGACAAGCATTACTGATCTTACGTAATCATAAGATAATGACTATGTCAGTATGGGAATGCCACCAGGCACTGGTCGTGGTCTCATTTTCCAACAGCATAACTGTACGGTGGGTCAAGGCGCACGAGCCGTGCAATGGTAATAAGAAACCAAGATTTTTACAAAAAATGTATCGCATTTATGTAAAAATATACAGGGTGTAACGGATGCTGATGGCCAAACTTCAGGGGGTTATTATACAAGTAATTTTCAACAAAAAAGTAATATAAGATTTTTTTGGAATGTTGATAGTTGCTCTTTTATTTAACATTTTTTGATTTCAAAAAATTTTGCTCCTTTTTTCATAAAAACAAAAATATCTCTGTTATTCTTACAGCCACATCAAATTTAGACATACCATCGGAAAGAGCATTAAATTTACTACAAGACGAGCATATATGAGTGTTTAAAAAATCTTCTATACCAGGTGCTGTAAAAAGTTAAATGTAATAATTGTGAAATGAGCAAAATTAGTGGTATCTCCTTATTGGTGATAACGCCAAAAATTTGTTAATGAGGACGTGTTTTTTCTTCAGCAAAAACTACTGTATTTAGTAAGCTCTTCAACGATATATCAACTTTTGAGTTTACTATTTTTTTTTGGCAACAATATCAAGGGCAAAGGTAATAAACACCGTAAAAATCGAAAATACACAAACTTTATAGTACTTTATTTTTATTTTAAGACTGCTTTTTTAAATTAAAGTAACAAAATTGTTGAAAAAATTATTTATAACTTAGTAACATATTTACAATGACTTAATAATTTTCGATGTAACCTCCCCCTTGACGGATACATAAAGCGCACCTTCTCCGCACGGAAGCAACTGTGCGACGCACTTCTCCATTTTGCTGTCGAAGTAGCTCCCAACAAGCAAAAATCCTTTGTTCGAGCTGTTCTCGAGTTTCAATTGGTACTTCATATACCAAAGATTTTAATCTACCCCACCAAAAGAAGTCTAACGGAGTTAGATCAGGACTTCGAGGAGGCCACCTAACTGTACCAAAGCGTCCTATCCATCTATCTTCATAATGCTCATTTAGCCATGCGCGAATCTCCCTGCTGTTATGTGCAGGGCAACCATCCATTTGAAGCCAGGAATTAATCCGAAAATTTAAAGGAACTTCTTCTAATATATTATGCAGTTCGTTCTGAAGAAGATCAAGAAATGCCTCTGCATTTAATGTATTTTCTAGTATAATTGGTCTAAGAACGTAATTTCCAATTATACCCATCCATACGTTAACTTTGAATCTGTATTGATTATTGGAGGGCCTGACAGCATGAGGATTCACAGGTGCCCACGTATGGTCATTATGATAATTAAATATGCCATCTCTGGTAAATGTTGACTCGTCAGTCCAAATTATATGCTTGTAAAATTGGGGATCTCTATTAGTTTGTTGGATATACCACTGACAAAACTGAACACGTTCTGCCCTATCACGATCCAGTAAACTTTGAACAGGGGTCAAATGATAAGGGTGAAGGTTGTTCCTTCTGAGACTTCTGTGAACTGACGTATGCGAAATTCTCCCAAGTTGTATTGCTGCCCTGCGTGTACTTAATGTGGGAGTTTCTTCAAAAAGCGCTGTTATAATTTGGTCTTGATGACGATTTACTCGATCGGCATTTAGACGATGAGGTCCTGGAACACTGCCTGTTTCTCCCAAAACCCGAAATGTAGTTACAAAAGTTTTTCTGTTTGGAATGCGTCTTTCAGGATAGCGGCGAGAATATTCTGCAACTGCTGCTCTAGAATTTCCATTGCAAACACCATACACAAATAAAATATCTCGATACTCGTTATTTGTGAAAAAACGTGGCATCTTCAATTTAGATACTTAAGTAGGTAATTAACAAGAACACTAAAGTAATTTTATGACTTTGACAGTTGTGTCAATATTGTTTTTCACAGCCGCCTTGGCATTTATCTATCATGAAAGACGCATTCTAAACAAAAACACATTTGTAACAATATTGCGGATTACAGAAGAAAGAGGGAGAGTTAAAAAACAGCTTTTTGAAGAAACTCCCACAAAAACTACACGCATGGAGTAATACGAACAGATTTAAAATAAAAATAATGTATTATAAAGTTTGTGTATTTTCAATTTTTACGGTTTTATTACCTTTGCCCTCGATATTGTTGCCAAAAAAAAATAGCAAACTCAAAAGTTGATATATCGTTGAAGAGCTTACTAAATACAGTAGTTTTTGCTGAAGAAAAAACACGTCCTCATTAACAAATTTTTGGCGTTACCACCAATAAGGAGATACCACTAATTTTGCTCATTTCACAATTATTACATTTAACTTTTTACAGCACCTGGTATAGAAGATTTTTTAAACACTCATATATGCTCGTCTTGTAGTAAATTTAATGCCCTTTCCGATGGTATGTCTAAATTTGATGTGGCTGTAAGAATAACAGAGATATTTTTGTTTTTATGAAAAAAGGCGCAAAATTTTTTGAAAACAAAAAATGTTAAATAAAAGAGCAACTATCAACATTCCAAAAAAATCTTATATTACTTTTTTGTTGAAAATTACTTGTATAATAACCCCCTGAAGTTTGGCCATCAGCATCCGTTACACCCTGTATATGTTAATAAAATTCGGTTTTCTCAAAGACGGTACAAGATATCGACTGATATAAGGTGTACCTTTTTTTTAGCAAAGTGAGAGAAGAATATCAAACTATGAAAGAAAAATGACAAAAAATGGATAATTTCGTCTGCCCCTGTATAATCCAGGCATATTGAATAACAGTTTAAACTTGGAAATGGAAACTACTACGAGTTACTCTAATTGCCCAAGTTTCATTGTTATCATGGTAACGACTTAGAAGTTATAATTGGAATTTGATTTTCAAACTTCTTTCTTTGAAGGCGAATAACTCCACAACGAAATCCGATACAATTCAATAAAATTTCACGTAGAATCCGAAAACGCAATTATATATGGTGTCCCATTTAAAATAAGAAAGTTAATGCCGACTCCCGGTATAACTCGAAGTACCATAAAGTTCTAAATATTTTAGCTATGTTGGCCCTACTGCCTTTGGCTAGGTAGCCAAATTTTCAGATTTAGCGGATCAGTACTTTCCGAGATTTCCGACATATCGATAGTGGCGACTCCTGGTGGGACACCCTGTATATGTGTATATTTTCTGTTAAAGCTGGTAATATATTTAAAGAAATCAAGACTTTTTAAATTATGAATCCGGCAATTGTTAATTTTTAAAAAGCTTCTGTGTTCATTAAACATTTTATATGTATATTGGAAAAGTTCAATAAATAAACTACCTGCAAGCCAAAATGGCAATTAAAACTTTTCAGTAGGTCAAACCATGACCTTTTTAGGAAATAAAACGTAAAAATTGAATTAGAAAAGTGGGTGTAATTCCAAAATGCATTAAAAGTACCTATAGTGTCCGTTTAAAATATGTTCTTATGGAAAATCTACCTGAGCAAACTTATTCCTCTAAGGCCCCTAAGGTGGCAAAATTGTAACTTAACAATTCTAAAAAATGAAGAATTGGCTATGTAACTTTACTATGTTCAACAGCTGACGGTAGTTTAGACATTTACAGCCAATATCCAGTGAAATTACTTCTTACAGATGTTGTGGATTTGTTATTTTCTTTACATTTCCATTACCTCACGCTGGCAGTATTCTCATCTAACTGAGCACGAACAGTGAAATATCAAGCAAATTTAACAGACCAAAATGATAAATAGAAGAAATAATTTCACTTATTAAAACTGAAAAATGAATCTTAAGACTATTTAAGACTAATTCACACTGATTGACAGCAAATTTACTGACACTAAATTAAAAAATACTTGTAATTGTTTTTAGGTAATTAACGTTTTTAAACACAAAAGAATATTGTAAAATAAAATTACCTTGGGAAGTTGCTTTCTCAATTCTTAAAACTGCTGTTATAATTAAAATAAATGCTGCTGTTAGAAACATAATTACAGCGGATGGTGCGAAGGTGTCACTGAGTAATAAACTAAATATCAGTGTCACATAAATACCAATGATAATAAATGCTGTACTGTAGACACTTCCTAATCCACAAATAATTGGAATTTCTTCATTAGATTGTTGTTGTTCCAATAGGGTGCTCTTAATTTTCTTAAACAATATTGAAATTTTATTCTCCTCTTCTATGAAATTTCTTCCCGGAATAATATATGTACACAAAGGTTTTATAATAGTTGCTACTATACCAAATAAAGTTAGTGCATATGTTAACCATGCTAGTGCCTCAACAAATTTAAATGGATTCGGTTGCCTTTTATTCGATGGAAGTCTTTTTAATACCCAATAACCACCTATGCACACCACAATAACAGTAGGCACAAATTTAACAAGAATTACTGTTAATGAGTATCCATTTAAATTCCCACAGTTTCTTAACCATTCTTTTGTCATAAAAACAAATACTGCTAAAGAAATAACTGCAATGGCCCACTGTATTTTAGTCGTTTCTATTTTTACAGTTATATTGCTGACTTCATGTGGATTTCCAAAACACCACTGTTGTTCTTCTCTGCAGCGCCAAAAATACATTGAAACCCTTACTAATGTTGCTATACAAACAGAAAATAATAACAACTTTAATTTAGGCCACTTTAAAATATTTGTTAAATTGCTTCTGCATTTGATATTCATGTTATTGAACAATGTAACTTTTGCTGTTCCTACAAGTATAACGGTAATTAACAAAAACAGAAGAACAAAAGATTCCTCAATTATATAACTATTTGAAAATAACCCACAAATATTGAATGCTAAAACTATTCGACATATTAAATTAGGTATTTTTTCTTTTTTGTTCCTATCATACCAATTTAGACTAATCAGTTCCCAGTTCTGGACAATGAGAATAACAAAAATCATTTGTGATACAATGCCTGTAAAGAAAATAATCACGCTTAATAAACTATCAACAATTTCAAAATAATATAAAACAAATCCAGAAGCAGCTGCTAAAAATAACATTATACAGGAACATAAAACGAATGAACTCATAAAAATTTCGGATAATCTGTTATAGGGTATACCGTCTGTTATCACAAATACAAAAAACAGGGATGTAAATAAAAATAATAATCCTCTTGTCATGGAAAATGAGTCAAATTGTATCCAAACATTCTCACACATTTTACGTAAATTAAATAAAAAATTTACAATATCTTCATACAAGTGTAAAAAATGTTCTTCATTATTAACAGAGATTAATTCTGTTTTTAATAAAAAATACATCTGATAAAACTTATTTAATATATCTTCATTGAAAGTATTTGTACTCTCAGAATATTCTTTAATGTAATTTTGAACTTGATTAACATTAACCCATAAATGATAAAGAACTAAGCGCCAGGTTTCGATTTCAAATGATTCATTTGTGATTGGTAAACAATTCGGAATCAGTATCCCTAAATTTTGAAACGGTATTGGAACTCCAAGGATAGCAGCTAAAGTTGGAACAATATCTACTTGCTTCACAGAGTCTTTTGTTCCATCTAGGTTTAATAGAGGTTGCTTAGAGTAAACAAAAAATCCGGCAGTAACTTCTTCCTCACTTTCACCACCGTGATCACCTGAAAATACAAATTTTTTTATTAAGCTCACCTCAGAATGACAAATTAGGGAAGAGAACTGTCGCTGAAACAAAAAATGGTTAAAAAACAGATTTTCTAATTCGTTTTTCGTACAAACGATTAACATACTTCTGCTAAAACATATCTGTTACAATCGAATTTTTACAATTACCTATAGAGAGTGTTTCAAAAAGATGTCGCCAAACTTGAGGGGGTTATAGAGGACATTGCGGAAGAAAATTTTTGTATATAAACCCCTAGTCGGAAAGGAGCCGTTTGGGCCCTGTAGCAATTTTTATTTAAAAACATAATGTTATTACGTTGACCTCAAAACGCTTCGATATTTAAGTAATTTTATTAAGGATAACGCAAAAATAATAAATTTATAGTAATCGTGCAAAACGGCTTGTTCTTTAGTTCAATGCAAAACCTCTTTCTCAATGACAACTGTCAGTGCAGTTCGTAGATGTCAACTTCCTATATCTGGTTTAAAGTTGACTTTTTCTCTTAACTGACGACGGCTTGAAGAAAATGTTGTTCGGCAAGGATGTAGGTGATTCGAGAAGCGCTCAGCTTCTCTAGCGTTGCATTTTGCTTCGCCATAAATAAAATGCATGTCTGCATACTCATCGAACGTAAATTGGTCCATTTCAACACCTTAGAAGCAAAATTTCGTCGCAAACAAAACAAATATGAAACACTCAATTGTTACACATTTTAAGTGATAGCTCTGTTCATTTCTTTCACTATTCCACAGACGACATTGCATGGCTATATTAGATACGTGCAATAGAGCTTTTATGACACAGTTGTGGATAAAATCAATTTTTACCAACACCGTGTGTAGAACATGTAGTTGGTAAACACTTATCAGAAGAGATGTTTATTTTGTTTCAAATCATTTTTTGCCTTATCCCTAATAAAAATTACTTAAATACACATAGTCAACGAGATAATATTACGTTATTGGACAAAAATTGCTACAGGTCCAAAACGGCTCATTTCCGATTAGGGGTTTAGATACAAAAAGGACCCCGCACAATTCTTATGGGCAATGGCTCCCGGTTAAATTGGCTGAATTTTTTTATATGTTACGTATCTAGGCGTCCTGAACAAATGTCGCAAAAATGGGCGCAAAGTCCAAAACTTCACGGACACTAACCCGCCTACCCTACCAAAGGGTAGGCGGGTTAGCCCCTTGTGGTGTGAAATTTAATTATTTCAAGAAAAAATTATCGACTAAACACACTGTTCCCAGGGTTAGGTGAGTTAGCCTGATTGTGATTTGGTTGTCAATTAGGAGAGCTCTGGCGCTTGTTTAAACATTGGTCGAATTTTTAATCAATTAGAATAACTGTGAATATTCAACCAAATCAAATTTTTTAAAATAGGTTTCAAAAGTTCTTGGAAAGACACTTCTTTAAAAAAAACAAATCGATTGGTCAATTAGTTACGTAGTTATAACCCAACAAAGTTAACCGTCAATTACACTAAATGTACTGGGACATCTCGGCTAATTTTTCGAAAAATACCTTTGGTATGCCGAGTACTTATCAGGTCTAAGTTTGCAATACTTTTCTTCATTGGCAACATACTTTAAAACGTGTTTAAAGTTATTTATGCAAGCGAGAAATTCAAGAAAATCGTACGGGTGGTATAAAAAAAAATCATCAAAATCGGACCTCTAGAAGCTGAGATGTTAAAAATTTTTAAGCGCGTCGCGGTTTTGAACTCGCCGATTAAATTTCGAGTAGGCCGAAGCGGCCGCGCTTTCTGCTTCCCCCACCACCACCACCACCCGTACGAGTTTCTTGAATTTCTCGCTTGCATAAATAACTTTAAACACGTTTTGAAGTAGGTTGCCAATGAAGAAAAGTATTGCAAACTTAGACCTGGTAAGTATTCGGAATACCAAAGGTATTTTTCGAAAAATTATCCCGAATGTCCCAGTACATTTAGTGTAAATGACAGATAACTTTGATCGGCTATAACTACGTAACTAATTGACCAATCGATCTGTTTTTTTAAGAAGCATCTTTCCAATAACTTTTAAAACCTGCTTTAAAAAATTTGATTTTATTGAATATTCACAAAGTTATTCTAATTGTTTATAAGTACAAAAATTCCACCAATGTTTAAACAACCGCTCTCCTAATTGACGGATTCGAATTTTTCAAAAAGCGTTTGAAAGATTGAGAGCCCTTCTATACGTAATTAAATTTTCAAGTATCTAAGGGCCTTGGTTTTTGCTGTCCAAAAGTTTGAAAATTTGCAATTTTTTTTCAAAATTTGGATTGCAAAATTATTATGCAAAATCTATCAAACCGATTTTGATGAAATTTGGCGTGATGATTCTACATAACATGAAGTTTTCTTGAGTTAAGTATGAAGGTCCTATACCCAATTTAAAGACCCCAAAAAATTCCCTAAAAAGTAATGTTTTTTGGCGGATTTTTTCGATTTTTACTATAATAATCATGATTCATTCGATTTGTAACTAGTCATATTTTGTAAAAAAATTAACTACAAACAATTCTTTCTCTTCCTTTTTCGACTAAAATCAACTCTTGAAAAGATAACATAATTAAATAGGAAAAATATGACATTTTTCGAATATTTTAACATATTGTGCCGCCAAAAGTTAAGCCCACATTTTTTTTTATACGCATAGAAAAATTTTCATTTCTAGTGATATTTGAAAGCCAAAAAGCCAAAAATCTCCGTGGATGTACGATTCACTCAAACCAAAACAGATACCGCCTAGTCGATACCGGGTGATTCAGCTAAAACTCCGCGGGCTAATTACTTGGAAACAAAAGAAGATATATACGTTCTGCGAGTTTTATTTGTTAAATGTACAGAGTGATTTTATTTTTGTGTAGAAATAATGCCATTGGGATGGACGTCGCCGGCGTCGGGACGCCGAGAAAATATTTTTTCATTGCAGGAACTTTAAAAATATAACTATCTAAGAGTAAAGTATTTTTTCAACGTTTTTTGTCATATATACTTTTTCGTCAACATTAGTATTTTTTGAGATATCCCATTATTTATTTTGAACACCATATTTTTTTAAATACAGTTTCGTTGACTTTTACTTTAAATATTAGGAATTAATAAATCGGTATGATTTGAAAAAAAGAATTTTGCAAAAATAATATCACTAATAAGTACTGAATAAAGGTACAAAGTACATCTTACTATTGTTAAAGAATATTAACTTACTAATAAACTTTTATTCAAGAAAATTAAAATAAACTATAAGTAAAAATGATTAAAATGAATTAGTACACTAAAGGAGCTGTTCAAAATTTTCTCCATTTTGGTAGATACACATTTCGAATCGTCGTCTCAGTGCGGTATCACAGGCACTCAATAATGTGTGACGGTCAATTGCAGTACAGGCTGCCTGAATTTTGTTGCATAAATCGGCCAAATCCTCTATTGGCTCTTCATACACAATATTTTTTAAATGACCCCACAAGAAAAAATCAAGGGGAGTCAAGTCTGGTGCACGTGCAGGCCAACAAATTGGTCCATTTGTTCCAAACCACCTGTCGCCATATGTGGCGTGCAAATAATCTGTGACAATTCTTGCATTGTGTGGGGGAGCACCGTCTTGCTGAAACCACAAACTGCGCCGCACATTAATAGAGATGTTTTCTAATAACTCGGGTAATTCATTTTGGAGGAAGTTTAAATACATTTGACCATTTAGTTTACCCTCATAAAAATATGGTCCTATTAAATTGCCATCCAAAATACCACACCAAACATTAATTCCAAAAATATTTTGGTTGTGAGATATTTTGGTCCATTTTGGATTTACGTCTGACCAATAATGACAATTGTGCATATTTACCACACCATTGTTATGGAAACGGCTTTCATCAGTCCATAGTATTTTCTTCGTTATGGTATTATCTTCTTCGTACAATACGGAAAAATTAGCAAGAAAATCTAATCTGCGTTGATAATCATCGGGTCTCAAATGATGAACAATGGTTGCTTTGAATGGATGGAACCTATTATCAGAGAGCATTCTATGACAGGAGGAATACGAAATTCCAGTTTCTTCCGAAATATTCCTTAATGAAATTGTTGGATTGTTCTCAACAGTCTGCAAAATTTGTGCCACATTGTCATTATTTCTGATAGTCCGTACTCGGCCACGTTTACTTTTCTGAAAGCTGCCATATTGCATTAAATTTGTTGCTAAATTTTTAAATGTTTTGTTGTTTGGCTGTCGTCGGCGATTAGGATATCGTAGCCTATACAATCTAGTAGCAGCTCTTGCGTTTCTACGGCATTCACCATAAATCATCATAATATCAAACTTTTCGGCATTACTATATTGAACTATAATGCGTTTTTTTTTAATAAAGCACAAACAGAAAACCTGATTACCACTAAACTGTCATACAATTTATTGGTTATTTGACAATTATATAAATAACATGTGACATAAACCTACTAGATAATGTTGCATATTGTATCATTTACGAATGTAAGCATTAGGGCAACTCGAATGCAGTAACTGCATCTGAACTGCATCATGTTGAACAGTGTTCTTTATAAATACTGCTATACAGAACTTCAAGTAAAAGCCAACGAAACCGTATTTAAAAAAATATGGTGTTCAAAATAGGATATCAAAATAGGATATCTCAAAAAATACTAATGTTGACGAAAAAGTGTATATGACAAAAAACGTTGAAACAAGACTTTACTTTTAGATAGTTATATTTTTAAAGATCCTGCAATGAAAAAATATTTTCTCGGCATCCCGACGCCGCCGGCGACGTCCATCCCAATGGCATTATTTCTACACAAAAATAAAATCACTTTGTATATTTAACAAACAGAACTCGCAGAACGTATATATCTTCTTTTGTTTCCAAGTAATTAGCCCGCGGAGTTTTAGCTGAATCACCCGGTATATTATATTGCATATTCAATATCAGTTTAAACTTGGAAATGAACATTACCACTGTACAGGGCCATATTGGTCGGTTGTTAAAATCACATTATTTACGAAATATTTGGTATGCTTATAACAAATTGAATCAAATTTGGTGTGGTGTTAACATTTCCACATGTGCATAATTTACTGTAAAATTTACAAATTTTTGTAGGTCAGTGGCATAGGAATGGGTAATAAAGTGGGATTTTTTTTACCCCAACATCTACGCCAATAACCTAATAATCATTAACTAACCTAACCTAATATTTTTGAGAGATTGCAGAACACGCGGTTTTGTGTGTCGCAAAAAGTTTGTTATTTTTCATACAACTAAAAACAGATTTTAATAAAAAAAATATGGTATTCAATTATACAAATATTGAATTAGCAGATATACATTTTACATACGGTAGAGCGAATGGCAATGCTAGACAAACTGAACGACTTCATAGAGAGACTTTTCCAAATCCACGTTGTTCAACAAGGAATACTTTTTCAAGCGTTCACCGTCGAGCTCGTGAAACTGCATGTTTGTCGCTACCAAAACATAGAACAATAGGAAGACCTTACACACAGTACAGTTCATTTTGAAGACATCATTTTGGACTATGTAGATGAAGACCCATCTACTAGTACCAGACAGATATCAACAAATTTGGGTGTATCACATATAACAATCTGAAACGTCTTACGTGAGCAATTATTTATTACGCCCATATCATGTCCAGCGAGTTCATGCATTAAATGAAAATGATTATCAACTGAGGATTGAATTTTATCGGTGGTTTTTATAACAGTGTGAATAGCTTGATTTTCATTTTCAGTATTATTTACCGATGAAGCGAAATTTACAAGGGAAACCATTTAGAATTGTCATCATAATAACCAACAATGAACGGATGAAAATCCACATATTATTTCCCAACGTCGATTCTGAAAACAGTTTTCTCTGAATTTTTGGGCAAGCATTGTGGGCGATTACTTGATTGGTCCCTACTTTTTACCCAGAACCCTCGATAGTAAAACTTATCAAGGGTTCCTACAAGAAGAATTACCACGACTTCTAGAAGAAGTGCCATTGAAATTACATCAATTATTGTGGAATATGCAAGATGGGGCGCCACCTCATTACAGCCTTACCATTAGTTCCTGAATAATCAGTATCCTAATCACTAGATTTGTAAAGGAGAACCCATTGCTTGGCGGGTTCGTTACCCCGAACTGAATGCCTTGGATTATGGTAACCGGTTGGAATGAGGCACTCGAGTGTATTTTGGAATAAGTTATCCATGAAAAAAATAGTCGCTACTAAAAAAATGTCATCCTCCAAATTTTATCACTTAATCTTATATGCCAGTGAAGTTACAGGGAAATAATATAAAGATTTGAAACATTTAACACCCTGTATCTCCGTGGGGAAGCGTCCTGTTAAAAATTTTTATAGGGCAAAACTTATCATTAACACTCTACATATATACAGGGTGATTCATTGACAATTGTACATACGCTATCTGGATAATCCTGGGCTGAAAATATGAAGAATTGTCACATAATATCTTCTGTGTATTCGTTCCTTTATCTAAATTTTTTATTTAGATTTCTTTGTTTATTGAATTATTATCGTACACTGTAAGTGTCGCTAGACCCTGTGAAATCCATATAGTTATTTAAACTATTACCACCACGCGTTACAATAAACATAGAAATCTAAATAAAAAATTTAGATAAATTTGGAACGAATATACTGAAGATGAATTTTTCGAGACAAAACGTCTGAATCTGGTTCGGTCTGAGGCAGTACAGTATTGGGGGCCATGAAGGCTTGCACAAAATGTAGTAAAATCTCCAGGGTCGTATTTAAAAAAATGAAGTTGACGATGGTCCTGGACAGACGAAACGTTACAAATAAAAATTGACTCTGCCATTCGATAGAGGACAAAAAGTGGCAATGAGAAAGTGTTCTTCATTTTTCAATATCACCTCAAACAAGGCTGAAATTAAATAAAAACGGATTTCCAAAATTTCGTTCTTTTTCAAATATTTCGAAAACTAATTACGTTAGCCTTGATTTTGTAGAGGCATAATGTTGGTCCCCTGATTAGGCAACATTGCCCCTATTTAAACCAGTTCGTATCTCTACCGTTTCCGAGATCCCTGTAATGAGAAGCGAATTTGTAACAGTCTGTATATAACATACCAACACACATCCAATTTTTTTTAAATTTCAATATTTCACATATAACTAACAGGTAGGTACCTAAGCAACCAATTAAATAATTCTATATATCTTTTCAAAAATAAACTTTTAAACATAGTACTAAGTGAAACAACAAAATGCATTCGCTATTTCGTAATTTAGGGAAACAAATTACAAATGCTAAATCTCTTTTACTTGATAATTGAATTATAAACTTTTTAGATTTTGAAAATAATAAATATGATGACTTTTTCAAAAAATCAAAATTAAAAAATTAAAAAGTTCAACAGATTGGTGAACGCTGGTAATAATAATAATGATAATAATAATAAAGAAGAAAATTCAAACAATTATAATAATAATAAAATTTGTTCTGATTGGTTTCAAAATTTATCTGATACTTTTATACCTCATGAAATACAGGAGACATTAGCATTTGGTCATAATTTTTCTTTACCTGTAGTTTACGAAAATGACATACCTATTAATGATTATATCTATAGAATCGGCTATTCAAAACAAGACAGATGATAAAAATACAATCAGAGCTTGTGTTGTTAATGCAATCACTAATTATAAAAACCACATTAAACATAATAAAACAAAATTAAATAGCACTCAAAAAGAAATCCTAGAAAACATAAAACTCGCCATTTTATTGAAGAAAATCCACAAATCACTATCCTTAAATCTGACAAGAGCAATAAAACTGTCGTAATGAACACTTCTGATTACAACTCAAAAATGTTAGATTTACTGAATGATACAAACACATTAAAAAATTAATTCAAATCCTATCAAAATAAAAATAATATAGTTTAATCAAAAAATGATAAAAAAGTAATTTTATAGATGAACAAGAAACTAAGAAATTGTTGATCCATAATGCACAACCCCCTAAAATATATGGTCTTCCAAAATTATATAAAGCAAGTATTCTGTTACGTCCAATTGTGTCCAGTTATGGGTACCGCAAGTGACCCATTTTTAAGCATTACGTCAAGAGCGCCGCAGGACGCATCAACCTTCCAGGAAGGGTCTACGGGCGGGCTGGCGCCGGCGACCAGATGCATCGTGATTTTTCACCCGACGTGATCTCTTCAGCGAAAGTACGCGATTTTGTGCAATTAGAGAGGTTTTTAGTTCGCGCAACGCAGCAAACAAGATGAGCTTCAAACAAGAAACCTACGTCGAAAATCATGCCCGTTCGGAAGACGACAGACTGAATCGCATCGAGCAACAGTTAGTGCAGATGTCGCAGGTAATGGCAAAGCTATTCACGAAGAGTGAACCGCGGCGACCGACGACGAGAACACCCAGATCACGTTCGCAAGACCGATCGTGAAGCCGCGACAGTAACAGTGGTCAGTGATGGTATCACCAACGTTTTGGTGACCGCGTTCGAGTGTGCCACGCTCCGTGCACGATACGTCCGGGAAACGAGACGGGCAGGCGGTGATGGCGAACAGCGACCCGTGCCCGATTCCGCGCCGTTTGTACGTTACGGATATGTACTCCAAGGTCCAGTTTCTCGTCGATACGGGTGCTAATATTTGTGTGTATCCGCGTGTGCTAGTAAAATCGTCGCGATCGAAATCGACGTATGAACTTTCCGCAGCAAATGGTACCTCAATTGCTACGTACGGCACAGTGACAATGACATTAAACCTTCGGTTGCGTCGTTGTTTTACATGGCAATTTATCGTCGCGGATGTCTCTAAGCCGATAATTGGTGCAGACTTTTTATCTTTTTATGGACTACTGATGGACGTGCGCAACAAAAAACTGCTTGACGAAACAACGCAAATTACGTCTCCAGGTCAACTCGCGCATTCTGCGACACCCTCAGTCAGAACGATTTCCGGTGAATCCGTGTTTCATCGCCTACTCAAGCAGTATTCGGACATTACGCGTCCTGCAGCTCCTTCTGCGGCTGTACAACACTAAACCAGGCACTACATCGAAACAACACCTGGTCCCCCCGTCGCTGAGAAGCCGCGAAGATTAGCGCCAGACAAATTCCGCGCAGCGAAAAAGGAATTCGACGATATGCTGAAATTAGGTATCGCCCGTCCTTCGAGCAGTGCGTGGGCGTCACCTTTACACCTCGTGCCAAAAAAGGGTGAAGAATGGTGACCATGTGGCGATTATCGTAGCCTTAACGCACGAACGCGTCCAGACCTATATCCTGTGCGACATATTCAGGACTTTGCACAATCACTTCGAGGTAGGAAATTATTTTCGACCATCGATCTGATTCGCGCATTTCACCAAATCCCTGTCACGGAAGAAGACATTCCCAAGACGGCTATCACTACACCTTTCGGGTTATTTGAGTTCACACACATGACCTTTGGGTTACGTAATGCAGCTCAAACCTTTCAACGCTTCATCGACGAGGTTTTACGTGACTTGGATTTCTGCTACGCGTACATCGACGACATCCTTGTAGCTGAAGAGGAACACCTACGTCACCTGGAAACACTGTTCCAACGGCTGCGGAAGTACGGCGTCGTAATTAACTCCGTAAAGTGCGTGTTCGGACAATGCGAAGTGAAATTCTTCAGATATCTGGTGTCAAATGAGGGCACACGACCGCTGCCCGAAAAGGTCGAGGCAATAAAAGACTACCCGCTGTCTACGACAATAAAGCGATTACGACAACTCCTTGGCGCCCTTAACTTTTACCGACGGTTTGTACCCAACGCAGCAGGTACCCAAGAGCCACTGAATGACCTACTTAAAGGGGATGTTAAGGGAAAGCACCCATAAATTGGACACAAAACGCGAAAAGTGCTTTCGAGGCGGCTAAAGAAAGCTTAGCACAGGCAGCTCTACTCGCGCACCCCGGCGAAAATACGCAAATCGCTTTAGTGTGTGACGCTTCTGTCTTTGCAATTGGTGCCGTAGTGTAACAAAAAGTTGAGAACGATTGGGAACCGCTAGGGTATTTTTCGAAGAAACTTAACCCAGCTCAGTGTAAATACGCTGCGTACGACTGCGAACTTCTTGCGATTTACGAAGCAGTCAAATACTTCCGGCATATGATCGACGCAAGAACATTCGCGATTTACACCGACTATAAGCCTCTTACATTTGCCTTCGCGAAAAAGTCGAGTCAGTGTACACCGCGACAATTCCGCTATCTAGACTTTATTGGCCAGTTTACGACAGATATTCGTCACATAGCTGGTCGTGAAAACGTTGTAGCGGATGCTTTGTCCAGGGTAAACGAGATATACGCGACTTTAGACTATGAGGCACTAGCAGCATCGCAACAAAATGACGATGAAATCAAGGAGTACGCCGATGGACAGCACGGCCTCACCCTAAAGCGTATCAAGATACCCGACACGAACGCGACTGTATTTTGTGACGTATCTACGGACGTGGCCCGGCCGTTTATCACCAAGCCATTTCGTAGAGTAGTGTTCGACTCGGTGCATCGTCTTTCGCATCCCGGAATTAACGCCACAGTCAAGCTCCTTACGCAACTTTTCGTCTAACCGTCAATAAAGCGTGATAGCAGACGTTGGGCACGTTGCTACGTCGAATGTCAACGCGCAAAAGTAACGCAACACGTGACTTCTCCGGCAGATTCATTCCAACCTTCGTCAACGAGATTTGAACATATCCACGTGGATATCGTCGTGATGTCGCCATCTGAGGGCTACCGCTACTGCTTAACCTGGGTAGACCGTTTCACCAGGTGGCCAGAAGCAATCCCGCTAGAGAACCAGGAGGCAGAAACTGTAGCTCGCGCTTTATATGCTAATTGGATATGCAGATTTGGATCACCCCTGCGAATAACGACGGATCAGGGTCGACATTTCGAATCGCACCTATTCAGACGCTTGAATAGTTTACTAGGTACGACTCATCTCCGAACCACCGCATATCACCCAGCAGCAAATAGCATGGTACCGCCAATTAAAAGCAGCGATAAAATGCCACCAAAACGATCGATATACTAGCATTCTTCCCACTGTGCTATTGGGAATACGTGCAGCATAAAAAGAAAACATGCAAACTACCGCGGCCGAGATGGTGTACGGACAACATCTACGCCTACCCGGAGAATTTCTTCATTCCCACAGGACAGACGAAGAGCTCAGCACCGAAGCGAATTTTGTTAAGGACCTCAGAAGTCATCACATGTTTTTGTGCGTGCGGACGGCGTTAAAACTCAACTACAGAACCTATACGATGGTCCGCTTACAGTGATCAAACTTGACGACAAAACATTCACGGTGCTAGTGCGTGGTCGCGAAGTTAAAATGTCCAAAGACAGAGTCAAACCTGCGTATTGTCTGAATGACGTGACAGCTACCAGGGACGAGGACAATAGCCTTCCATCAACTTCTGCCCCATTATCCGTGCCAACCACACCCAAGGCAATTACCACTAGGTCCGGTAGAAGGGTCCATTTCCCTGACCGGCTGCAGATTTCGTGATAGCATCCATACTGGCAGGGGGGTGTGTGGGTACACATGCCGCAAGTGATCAATTTTTAAGCATTACATCAAGAGCGCCGCCGGACGCACCAACCTTCCAGGAAGGGTCTACGGCTGGCTGGCATCGGCGACTAGATGCGTACTCATATACCTACGACCGACTCCACACAGGGGACTCTCCAACGGACACTCACCCCGTCAACACGTCTTTTTCTATACAACTTAGTTTTCAATAAAATACTTTATTATTACCGTTGAGAGAGCGTTTTATTCTTGCTGTACAGCGAAAGCAACCCTCACAGTATTCAATCTCCTTTATATAATGATTATTATATAAAAGATTCTGTTTACCAAAAATTTTATAGATACAGTTTATATACCTGATAATTATAAATTAATCTCATTAGACGTCACGTCATTATACACAAATATTCCCAAGGATTTAGTAATCAAAATAATAATTAAAAAATAGAATGTCCTACAAAATTATACTATTCTCCCGTTAAATGAATTTCTAACTAGTATTAAACTCACCTTAACTACCAATTTTTTTCAATAACAAAATGATTTTTATCAATAAATAGATGGTTGTGCAATGGGAGCACCAATTTCATCAACAATAGCACAATTAACTATGACATTTATAGAAGTAATTAAAAATTTTAAATTTAAATTGTCGAGTAAAATGATTTTTATGACCTATTGACACCTAGAACGTGGGCTCGTGGGGGAGACATCGAAGATGTTCGAGCGCCAGGTCGAGTTAGATGGTCATAGTTTTGTGGGGAATCATAAGGACAGTTGTGCGAAGTACCAGAATTGCTTGGGTGGAATGAGCCGGCCATATCTGCTACAATATGGTCGGCAAAGGGATTTTTGCTCGAACGAGATGCGTATTGCTCCCGCCGGGCGCCATTTCGTATAAATGCTGTTTGCTCTGGGTCGTCCGTACCGACGGTTCCACGAGCGGGACCGTGGTCGGGCGCATGGGATTCCCCGGACCCTACCAGACGGTACGTAGGTTAAACCTCGTCACGAGTATTTATGGGTGGACCACAACGTGGTAACTCATGAAGGCTATCTGTCTCCCTGGGTGCGCCCTGAGGGGTGCTCGAGTCGGTATTAGGACCCCTCGAGACAGCGGACCTTAGTGTACAGGGCAGCTCAGTCTTGATCATCTTTACAATAACTAATTTATTATTACCGTGTTCCATTCATTTGTACGAAGCCGATTGTGCTAGAAGCGCATACGGTCGAAGCTAATTGTGGGCTACTCGTGAAAGGAACGGTTCACGATGTGTTCCGATGGTTGTGCTGCCATATTTTGACACTTGACAGTATTATGTTATTGTTATTAATTTTAACAATTTACTGCGTTATGTGGTTTTACTTTTCTTTGTATGCATTTATTGCACTGTTTTAAATCATTTAGTTAGATTGAATGCTATTGTAATGAATAAACAATCTGATTTAATTCTTAAGGTAAGACGAAAATAATTCCTTTTATGTACCCATTTAAACATTTACCTTTTACGCTACAGGTTCTTTTAGATTCTTCTGAAAGTACCGCAAATTCATCATCATCCACATCAGATTCAAGTGTGAAGAAGACTTTTTATGTTTCCAAAGAGGAGTGGATAATTTGGTGAAAGAAAAAAAGCCAATCGCTAAAATAAATTTGTATGTAGAAAATGTTGTGCGCAATTATTTTAATGAAATATTTAAAACTCATTTCAGAATGACTAGAGGTACTGCGTATAAGCTAATACGTAAGAAATGTTTTTATTTTGTACATTATTTGATATTGATGATATTTCTTATAGATTTACTTAACAGTCCAGTTATTTACCTAATCATCCTGATGGAAGAGAAAAAATTTCGTCTGAGAAAGCTTTTCTTATGGTACTTTGGTACATAAGCAACACAGAAACATTTAAACAAGTTTCTGATAGGTTTAATGTTTCAAGAAGCAGTGCTCATAGGACTCTAAAAAGAATTCTAAAATTTATTATTAGTCTTAAAGCCTAGTACATACAATGGCCAACTGGAGATCAAATTAAAAAGATTAATAATGGATTTCGAAATATTCAAGGGATTGAAAATGTGTTAGGTGCCATTGATGGGAGCCATATAGAAATAGGCAAACCAAAAGCAAATCAAGAGGCTTATATAAATAGAAAAGGGTATCACAGTATTTTGTTACAAGGTATTGTTGACCACAACAAAAAATTCATTGACGTTTTCTGTGGTGAGCCATACATGATGCTCGGCTTCTCAGAAAGTCAGCAATTTTTAATAAGATTTCTAATGATGAAATTTGTCTATGTAATAATATGCTCTTAGGAGATACTGCCTATCCGAACTTAAAATGGTTAGTAACACCATTTAAAGATAATGGGCATTTGTCCGAACATCAAAAACTATTAAATTATAAAGTCTCAGCCACTCGAGTAGTTGCTGAAAATGCATTCGGATTACTAAAAGGTCGTTTCAGAAGACTGAGAAAATTGGACAATATACATTTAAAAACTTAATCGGAAATTATGTCGTCATGCATTTTACATAATATTTGTTTGGAAGAGGGTGACGAAGTTGAAACAGAATCCACTGAAGATTATAATCAACCGGGACCGGAACGTAACCATGGTCAAGTTATTTCTGAAAATATCAATAGGCAGCAAGAATTATTAAATAAAATAATAGATAACATTTAGAAAATAAAAATTTTAATTTTTTTTCTTGTTTTATTACATAAAAATAAATAAATATAACAAAAACAAAATATCACAAAAGGGAAAGTAAAATACACTAGAATCTGTTTAAAGGTAACTTAGGATTTATCTTTTTTAATATTAATTTTCACTATTTTTTGATTGCAAGTACTTTTCCAATAATTCAAGTTTTTGTCTTTCTAATTCAATGTTATCTTTTTGTACTTGTAATTTCTTGTTGTAAAGTGAAACAAACCAGATTTGTGTTTTTAAGGTTGTCGGCACTGTTAGATTAAAGTTCTGTTAAATTCTGTATTCAGTGCAGTTCTATGGTTAAGTTTTTTCTACAAGTTAAAAACAAGAGTTTTGTTGTTGTTTATAGTCTGAGTAGTCTGACTTCAACTGAAAGTTAAAAAGAATTATTGCAACATTTGTATTTATTCCTGTATATAAAACGAGGGAAATAAACATTTATTTCTCACACGAACTCTTATTTCTGCTGCGACAACAGGTTATGGGCCCAGTGCCAACGTTTTTGGAATAAGGAATATAAGAGCAAAAGCTTTAAAAAGGAAAAATGGCGGGTACTCCGGAAGAACGTGTAAAAGTTCCTTTGTTTGATGGAAATAATTTCAATAATTGGAAATTTCGTATGGAGACTTTGCTTGAGGACTTCGAGCTTTTGGAATTAGTTGATGAACCGTATACAGGAAAAGTAAGATTTCTGGAAACAGATTCTGTAGATACTAAAGCAAATAAAGAAGCAGAGTTAGAAAAATGGAAAAAGAAAGATAGGAAATGTAGATTGCAGATTGTCCAGAGAGTAGCAGATAGTCACCTCGAATATGTTAAAGATGCTGAAACTGCATATGAAATGTGGTCAAATTTATACAATACGTTTGAAAGAAAAGGAGTGGCTAGGCAATTACTACTTAGAAAGTCGTTGCTAATGTTAAAGTTTAATGCAAGTAGCATGCAAATGGAAGCACATTTCTTAAAATTTGATAAATTAATCAGAGAGTTACGATCAACTGGTGCTACGTTAGAAGAGACAGATGTAGTTTGTCATTTACTTTTGACAATGCCAAATGAGTATGATATTGTTGTTACAGCATTAGAAACTTTGTCAGCAGATAATTTAACATTGGCATTCGTTAAAAGTCGTCTTCTCGAAGAAGAATCAAAAAGAAGATGTACAAAACCAAAACTGAAGAATGAAGGACAACAAAGCATTGCGTTTGTATCATCGGCAGGAAAGAATTCTAAAGTCTACGAAAAATTCAGATATAAGTGTTATAACTGCGGTATTGTTGGTCACAAGAAATCAGAATGTAAGAAACCAGTGAGAAAGTTTGATAGAAATTCCAAGGCAGAAGCTAAAGTTAGTGTGGAAGACACCGAAAATGAACAAACTTATTGTTTCCCAGCCATGAGTGTGAGCTCAATAAATAGCACAAACTGGTTTTTAGATTCTGGAGCGTCTGAACACTTAACGAAAAATGATAAAAACTTGGAGAACATACGAGTGTTAGAAACAAAAGTGCAAATAAAAAGTGCAAAGTCTGGACAGTTTTTGGTTGCTGAAAAAATGGGAGATGTCAAAATAAAAACAGTTGTTGCTGGTCATGAAATTCCTGTCACAATAAAAGATGTGTTGTTTGTTCCTGGTCTTGAACTAAACTTGTTGTCTGTACGAAAACTGGAAATGAATGGTTTAAAGATAGTATTTGAAAGTGGTAAAGGACAGATTATGAAAGGAAATAAAATATTAGCAACTGCAGTAAGAAATGATAAATTATACGAATTAGAACTTGCTAGAAATTATGTTCAAGCATGTTCTATGAAAGAAAATACTGAAGAATTATGGCATAAACGTCTAGGACACATGAGTACAGGAAATATGAAACTTTTAAGTAAGATGGTGGATGGAATAAGTTACAATTCAAATGAACTGTCAGATAAGATCTGTTCTATTTGTGTGGAAGGAAAACAAACCTGTCTACCACATAATAAAGAGCATGTGAAAGCAAGTCGTCCACTTCAACTTATCCACAGTGATTTGTTTGGTCCGATAAATCCAGAGTCGTTCAATGGAAACCGATATATTTTAGAATTTATAGATGATTACACGCATTTTACTGTTGTATATCCACTGAAAAACAAGTCTGAGGTATTTAAGTATTTCAAAATATATGAAGCCATGGCAACTGCACATTTTTAAAAAAGGATAAGTCGATTTAGATGTGATAATGGACGTGAATATGTAACCAATGAAATCAAGTCTTTTGTTGAAGAAAAAGGAATTCAGTTGGAATACACTATTAGGTACACACCACAGCAAAATGGTTTGGCCGAAAGGATGAATCGAACAATCATAGAAAAAGCACGCTGTATGTTACTGGAATCCAATTTAGACAAAGATATGTGGGTGGAAGCAGTTATATCAGCTGTTTATTTAATAAACAGAAGTCCAACAAGGGTGTTACAAGGAAAAACTCCTGCAGAGTTGTGGTATGGACATAAACCTAACCTACAAAAATTGAGAGTTTTTGGTAGTTTGGCATATTTGCATTTACCAAAAGAAATAAATCCTGGAAAATTTGACTCTCGAACTGTAAAGTGTGTTCTCGTGGGGTACTGTCCAAATGGATATAGACTATGGGACCCTAGTAATAAAACTATCATTAATGGATGTGATGTTGTTTTCGACGAATCCAAAACTGTTAAAGATATTGAAGAATATGAATATGATATATTTGAAAACGAAAACAATCACAATATAGAAGAATCAATGTTGGAAGAAAACGAAAGTTTAAAGGAAGAAGAAAACAGTAGTCAAACTGATAAGATAAAAAACGTGGAAATTCGAAGAAGCGAAAGGAAAAGAAACTTACCTTCTTATCTTGAAGATTATGTGATTCTAGCTTTAAACGCAGCATAAATTTCTTGAAAATATACCACAATCATTACAAGAAATAAATGAAAGGCAAGATAAAGACAAATGAAAAGAGGCAATTAAAGAAGAAATAAGTTCCATTGAGAAAAACCAGACGTGGACGTTAACCGAGTTACCACCTGGAGAAAGGGTGATACAGAATAAATGGGTTTTTAAGATTAAAAAAAGATGAAGAAGGAAACATAGAAAGATACAAGGCTAGACTGGTGATAAAAGGTTGTTCACAAAGAAAAGATTTTGACTACACAGAAACTTATGCACCTGTAGCTAGGCTTACTACGGTAAGAATATTACTGGCACTAATAAATCAAAACAGTATGTGCGCTGTCCAACTTGATGTTAAGAATGCATTTTTGCATGGAACATTAGAAGAAGAGATATATATGTTGCAGCCAGAAGGTTATGAAACAAAGAATTCAAATCTAACTTAGGATTTATCTTTTTTAATATTAATTTTCACTATTTTTTGATTGCAAGTACTTTTCCAATAATTCAAGTTTTTGTCTTTCTAATTCAATGTTATCTTTTTGTACTTGTAATTTCTTGTTGTAAAGTGAAACAAACCAGATTTGTGTTTTTAAGGTTGTCGGCACTGTTAGATTAAAGTTCTGTTAAATTCTGTATTCAGTGCAGTTCTATGGTTAAGTTTTTTCTACAAGTTAAAAACAAGAGTTTTGTTGTTGTTTATAGTCTGAGTAGTCTGACTTCAACTGAAAGTTAAAAAGAATTATTGCAACATTTGTATTTATTCCTGTATATAAAACGAGGGAAATAAACATTTATTTCTCACACGAACTCTTATTTCTGCTGCGACAACACTTCTCATCATGCCTCTTTTGCTTATTTGTATATTCTTCTTTTTTTATTTCTAAATATTCTCTTTGAACATTTTTTACAGATAATTTTTTCTTTGGCTTTAAATTTTGCATATTATTAACCAAACCGGACTCTCCCACGTTATATGAACTTGCAGCTGGTGCATTTATTGCTTGTGTTGATAAAATATTTGTAGGAGACATCTCGACACTTGTTTCTTGACTTTCTTGTGCAGTAATATTTTCTATAGAATTTAAGGAATGTGTACAGTTATTACTTGGTTTGTCTCCTAAAATTTCATCAATAATATCGTAAAAAAGAATTCTCGTTGGTCCACAACCAGTCCTATTTTTATTGTCCTTGGCCTTATTGTAGCTTCGAACAAGACTTCGCCACTTATTTTGCACCATTTGTGCATCCACTTTGTATCCATTACTTAACAAGTCATTAACAATATGATCAAAATCATATTTTCTTTTTTTAGGATGATTAAGATCATTAATGTGTGTGCCTTGAAGTAAAATTAAATGTAAATATTTATTGTTCGTTATATAATAACAAATTTATATGTATAAAATAGTCATTAAGTGTAATTTACCCATAGACTGTATTAAACATTTTGTTTGATTATAATTCCATACATTAATTACGGATTTTGTGTTTTCTTTTTCATGTTCATTGTCCAGGGATGAATCATTTGTTTCATGGTCCTGTTGCTCTGTGCTGTTATCTCGTGCATGTAACAATAATCTGTTCGCAAATTCTTCATGTACATTTATAAAATTACTCATTATTATTGTTTGCAATTTCGTAATAATTAATAATACGTACCTCTTTGCGCTCTCAAATATTCTTCATGATTTAATTGAATAGTATAATCTACTTGACGTTTTGGATCATGAAGAATGATTTCATATAACTGTGATGTAGCCATTTCTTTAAATTTATGAAAATATATTTCCATATAAGTATAAATGTCTGCCTACGTTAAACGTCAACGATATAACATAACCTTTAAGCACAGTTTCTTGTTTCAAACTGGTGAAAGGAACACAGTATATGTGAATTTTCGAGGTCACCAATCCTCGTAGCACTCGTCGTGTAGGAGGGATACACTTTACCCCGTCCGACAATGGCTGAGCAAGCTTTGCTCGGAGGTCTAGTAGTTTCACTGACTCTACTAAATGTGGATCTCTCGAGGGAGCCCTGAGAAGCAAGGATGACTTCTATAATTTTGAGTACGCCGCCACAATAACGTGCGTGGAGACTTTAAGCACGTGGGCCTCAAAGATAATGTCTCGTAGGGGTATGACGAGGAAGGTTGCCTCGACGAGTGGCCTCTTAGAGGTTTAACGAGGAAAGTTGCCTCGGATTTGCAGAACTCAACGGAGTCTGTATGATAGGACTCGATGGAGCCTAGGTGTGCCACTGTTCCGAGGTACGGGTCTCGATATAGAGCCGGCACAATCGGAGACAGGGTCTTCGTCGGAGGTGGTCAGCCCGGACGGTACGACACGTCTCAAAAGGAGCCTGGGAATATACCTCGATTGATGCGAGGTCTCAATAGAGCCGCTGGCTATCAGATTGGGTCTTCGCCTCAGGTTGGGCTACCTCGGGCGGAATATCTCGTGAAGCGAGTAGTGATTGCTAAGCACTATATTACCTCGTAAGGTACTTCGTCGAAGGTAGGCAGGCTTGACGGAATCTCGTTAAGCGAGCCTGTGAGCTTATGAGCTCCAAATGACTTGGATTTGGTGTCAAGGTTTTTATATCAAACCGTGGAAGATATGTTAAAAGATTTTATTAGACAGTATGCAACGGACAATAAGATTCTCTTAATTAACATACACAAGTCTTTATCATAGAAAATATTTATTACAATATGCTCTGTATCGCTCATTTACGCGATATGTACTCCCACTAATGAACTGCAAACGCTGCGAGTAGACGTTCGATCGCCCTCCAGTAATGTAGTCGAATCTCCATATTTTTGGCGGGGAGCTCTTGAGTTGTCCGCCAAAAAGTCTATCAAAAAGCGTCCATCGTCGACGTCGGATCTCGTGCCCCTCTGGCCTCTCCGGATAGTTGTCGGCATCGGGATTTTTGGTTTTTGCCAATTTTGGGAAAACTCCATCCTCGGTCTCGGCTTAGACTACCGATCATCGCATCCAACCTCCAGAGCAGTGGGACCCTCGCAAGACGGTCCTTTTGGCCCAAACACGTGAAAATTGGAGTGTGGTGAAATTTTTCCCGTCTTCTTAAAAGGGCTTATGGAGTTCTTAGTACAGGATGGATCTCGTTCAGAAGTGGTATGGTGATGCACGGCATGGAGTGGTACCGTGGTTGGAGGGTCGAGATCGAGGAAAACGTAAAATCCTATTATGAATTAGCAGGCCGTTAGTAGTCACACGATTCGGCTCGAATTTGAAAGTGATAACCACATAGGGAAGCTCTATGGTAGTTTTGGGGTTCGGCCGAGATCTAATGAGCGGAACGGCTGAAAACGCGGAAAGCGTAAAATCCACGTTTCCCATTATAACGGCGTTATTGCTCATCCGATTCGGATGAAATTTTAATGGAATAATACCAGCGACTTGAAGAGTGCTGCATTAAATTTTGAGACGGATCTCTCAATATGTTCTTGAGTTATAGGCGATAGCGTCCTTAAACCAATTGTAAAGATGAGTGAAATTGCGCTGGGGTTCGTCTGCAGGTTGCGAGGGTCGCTGTAGTAGATACCGAGCGCAGGGATGGCAGACCCAGGCGAGATCGGCCGCGATGTGGGCGAAACATCGGCGAAATTGGTCTTTGGACTTCGGCGGCGCTATCGCCGGAGAGATCGGTGTTATTTCATAGGGCGACGTCCGCACTGGGATGCTTAGTCGCGGGCTTGGGTCTCGGACGGCATCGAGCCGGATGATAGAAAATGTACCGCGGTGGAATTACCCGTCCCTTGGCACGGCAACGGCGGCGGGACTTCCAACCGTGGCGGCTTTTCTGATTGGATTGGAAAGGTAGGTGAATTTGACCAATCTGATGGCCGCAGGCATGTTCGCGGATACGGAACGATGTCTGGGTGTCTACTGAGGGTTCCAAAATCCTGAAGACCGCTCGAAGGTTGGAATACGACATAATATATTATTTTTCAAAAGATATGTTGATGATTGCATTATCGCACTTTCTGAAGTCAAAATTAATGATATTTTAAATACTTTTAATAGTTTCATCCCAAATTACAATTTACCATTGAAATTGAAAATAATAACGAAATTAACTTTCTTGATTTAACTTTAATCCGTAAAAATAATAAAATTTTAACTAAATAGTATACAAAACCTATTTCATCTGGCAGATATCTAAATTTTAATTCCCACCATCCTATAACATATAAAAAAAGTGTTGTAATTGGTTTAACTAACAGAGCATTATATTTAACTAGTCCAATTTACCGGCCTAAAATCATTAATAAAATAAAAAATATATTAAGAAATAACAATTATCCGTCTAATTTCACTAACAAAATTATTAAACAAAGAATATTTACATTTTATAATAAATCAAGAAAGAAAAATATTGTAAGTTCTGATCAAAATTCTACGGACATTCAGTATGTTGCACTACCATATATACAATGTTTATCTGAAAAAATTAAATTTATCTTATCCAGGTATAAAATTTCTGTTGCTCATAAATCTTTCAACCAATTAAATAAATTATTTACACCTTTAAAAAGTAAAACTCCTATTTTAAAAAACTCTCACGTTGTATATTCTATTCCATGTAATGATTGCAATAGTCAATATATAGGTATGACTTCACAAAATTTAGAAAACAGATTAAAAGGCCACAAATATACAAAAAACTGTTCTACTGCTCTTAATAAACATATGAAGGAAAAAAAACATTCTTTTAATTTTAATCAAACTAAAATTTTAGTCAAAGAACCTAATTACAATAAAAGACTAATTCAGGAAATGATTTATATTAAAA